>NC_138202.1:3965532-4113032 GCF_964194415.1 Vipera berus
GGAAGCGCATGCGCAGGGGCCGCGGCGGCGCTTTAACCCGTCCGGACTTTGCCCGCTTCCCTCCCTCGCCCGAACTGAGGCAAAAAACGCGCATGCGTCTATGGAAAGCGGAGCGGGGAGGGGGGAAAAGAGTCGCAGCTGGCTGCTTCCCCCAGTGGGGGGGGTGTGTGAAAAAACGCATGCGCAAGGAAACTTTGAGGGGAAAGCGCGACGCATGCGCGTGGGGGCTGTCATCAATTTATGGCTCTGTGCTTCCCTCAGGATTCGTTGGATCCCGTGGCCACGCCCCTCCCTTTGAGCTCTTAAAGGGCCATAAATCCTTAATTTGGAAGAGGGAAATGGGAGGGTTTGGGGTGGGAGTTTATTTATAACGCTTTTGTATCATCTGCGTTTGCTTCAGCTTGGCAGGGAACTGTGGAAAGACCTCGATGCAGGGAAACCCCCCCATTCCTCGGTGAAGCAGACCTACCCAGCTTGGGTGCAAAACTGCGGAGGATCGATAGGGGGCGACAAAAAGAGAGAGAGGGGAAAAAGGACTCTCCTGCCATCTAGCGGCCATTCTGCGGTTTGCAGCCTAGATCTGACAGCCACAAGCTAAGAGCATTCCAGCGTCTGCCAGAGCCATAAAGTTGGAAGGTGATCTCTGAGGTCATCTAGTCAAGCTCTCTGCACAGGGCAAGACTTGAAATCACTTGGCATGTCCATTTAAACTTTAAACTGCGAAAGTATCCAGCCGCCTCTTATTTGGAGACCTAAAGGGAATCCTGGCTGGGGAATTCTGGGAGTTGAAGTCCACAAGTCTTAAAAGTTGCCAAGTTGGGAGACACCTGTTTTAACCCATTGCTCCTGTTTAAATATTCCTCATTAAATGATGGGTAACAATGTGGTTACCTAATGAGAAGGAAGGACTCACTGGAGAAGAGCCTCATGCTGGGAAAGATTGAGGGCAATAGAAGAAGGGAACGACAGAGAATGAGGTGGCTGGATGGAGTCACTGAAGCAGTAGGCATGAGCTTAAATGGACTCCAGAAGATGGTAGAGGACAGGAAGGCCTGGAGGAACATTGTCCATAGGGTCGCGATGGGTCGGACACGACTTCGCAACTAACAACAACAACAACAATGTGGTAGCGGTTATCAACACATAACATGAATTTATCAAGAAAAGGATCTTGCCAGACTACTTTTTGTTAAATTAGGTAACTTGTTGAGTAGACTGTGGGAATGCTGGAGATGTAATATATCTTGAGTTTGGAAAAACTCAAAGACAGCACTTTGGCAAATTAAGTAAAAGTTGGGACAACTAGCAGATATACACGTGGTCCTTGCCTTACAACCACAATGTGGTAGTCCAGAGTTTCTCACCATCAGCCACATCAAGATATGTGGACTTCGACTCCCAGAATCCCCCAACTAGCATGGATTGAAGTCCACACACTTGGAAGTGGCTGAGGTTTGGAAACACCGATCTAATCCTCTGTCCTGCCCAATGTAGGGATCCACTAGACCAGAAATGGAGCATTGTATGGAGGATTATCCTCTTTGGAGCCACTGTTGCATGACAAAGGTAGAACATGTGAAAAATACGCAAATATTAAAAGGCCATGACATGAAAAGACAATTGAGGCACTGATAGCTTAGCCACAGGGACTCTATGACAAACTTATTGACTGGATAATCATTTATAAAGTTAATACTTAATCAATCCCCTTCATGGATTACTGCCTTGTCGTGGCGAAGGGGCTTGCGTAATTCAATGAAGCTATGAGCTATGCTGTGCAGGGCCACCCAAGACAGACAGGTCATAGCAGAGAGTTCTGACAAAACGTGATCCACTGGAGAAGGAAATGGCAACCCACTCCAGTATCTTTGCCATGAAAACCCTATGGACAGTACCAAAAGGCAAAACGATATGACGCTGGAAGATGAGCCTCTCAGGTCGGAAGGCATCCAATATGCTACTGGGGAAGAGCAGAGGGCTAGTACTAGTAGCGCCAGGAAGAATGAAGCGATTGGGCCAAAGCCGAAAGGATGCTCAGCTGTGGATGTGTCTGGTGGTGAAAGGAAAGTCCGATGCTGTAAAGATTTTTTTCTCCATAGGAACCTGGAATGTAAGATTCATGAATCAAGGAAAGTTGGACGTGGTCAAACAAGAGATGACAAGACTGAACATCGACATCTTAGGTATCAGCGAACTAAAATGGACAGGAATGGGTGAATTTAATTCAGATGACCATCAGGTATACTACTGTGGGCAAGAATCCCTCAGGAAAATGGAGTAGCCTTCATAGTCAATAAAAGAGTAGGAAAAGCAATACTGGGATACAATCCTCAAAATGACAGAATGATCTTAGTTCAAATCCAAGGCAAACCATTCAATATCACAGTAGTACAAGTCTATGCCCCAACCACCGGTGCTGAAGAGAATGAAATTGACTGGTTCTATGAAGCTCTACAGCACCTTATAGAACTAACACCCCAAAATGATGTCCTTATCATCATGGGGGATTGGAATGCTAAAGTAGGAAGCCAAAAGATAACTGGAATAACAGGCAAGTTTGGCCTTGGAGTGCAAAATGAAGCAGGGCACAGGGTGAAAGAATTTTGTCAAGAGAATACGATGGTCATAGCAAACACTCTTTTCCAACAACCCAAGAGACGGCTTTACACATGGACATCACCAGACGGTCAACACAGAAATCAGATTGACTATGTGCTCTGCAGCCAAAGATGGAGAAGCTCTGTCTATACAGTCAGTAAAAACAAGACCAGGAGCTGACTGTGGCTCAGACTATGAGCTTCTCATTGCAAAGTTTAGGCTTAAACTGAAGAAAGTAGGAAAAAGCACTAGGCCACTCAGGTATGAATTAAATCATATCCCTGTTGAATATACAGTAGAGGTGACAAATAGATTTAAGGAATTAGATCTGATAGACAGAGTGCCTGAAGAACTATGGACAGAGGTTCGCAACATTGTACAACAGGTAGCAACCAAAACCATCCCAAAGAAAAAGAAATGCAAGAAAGCAAAATGACTGTCTGAGGAAGCTTTGCAAATAGCTGAGGAAAGGAGGGAAGCGAAAGGCAAGGGAGAAAAAGAAAGATACGCCCAATTGAATGCAGAATTCCAGAGAATAGCTAGAAGAGATAAGAATGCCTTCTTAAATGAACAGTGCAAAGAAATAGAAGAAAACAATAGAATAGGGAGGACCAGAGATCTTTTCAAGAAAATTGGAGAGATGAAGGGAACGTTCCATGCAAAAATGGGCATGATAAAGGACCAAAATGGCAGGGACCTAACAGAGGCAGAAGAGATCAAGAAGAGGAGGCAAAATTACACAGAAGAACTATACAAGAATGAGCTTAACGTCCCTGATAATCCCAATGAGGTGGTCACTGACCTCGAACCAGACATCCTAGAATGTGAAGTGAAGTGGGCCTTAGAAAAGCTGAGCAACAACAAAGCTAGTGGAGGTGACAGTATTCCAGCTGAGCTATTCAAAATCTTAAAAGATGATGCAGTAAAAGTGCTACATTCAATTTGCCAGCAAATTTGGAAAACTCAACAGTGGCCACAGGATTGGAAAAGATCAGTTTACATTCCAATTCCAAAGAAAGGCAGTGCCAAAGAATGTTCAAACAATCGCACCATTGCACTCATTTATCATGCCAGTAAAGTTATGCTTAAAATCCTACAAGCTAGACTCCAGCAGTATGTGGATCGAGAACTACCAGAAGTACAGGCAGGATTTTGAAGAGGCAGAGGAACTAGAGATCAAATTGCCAACATATGCTGGATCATGGAGAAAGCTAGAGAGTTCCAGAAAAACATCTACTTCTGCTTCATTGACTATGCTAAAGCCTTTGGTTGTGTGGATCATAACAAACTGTGGCAAGTTCTTAAAGTGATGGGCGTACCAGACCATCTTATTTGTCTCTTGAGAAACCTATATGTGGGCCAAGAAGCAACAGTGAGAACTGGACACGGAACCACTGATTGGTTCAAAATTGGGAAAGGAGTCCGGCAAGGCTGTATACTGTCACCCTGCCTATTTAACTTATATGCAGAGCACATCATGAGAAAGGCAGGGCTAGATGAATCAAAAGTTAGAATTAAGATTGCCGGAAGAAATATCAACAACCTAAGATATGCAGATGGTGAAGAAGAACTAAAGAGCCTCTTGTTGCGGGTGAAGAAGGAGAGTGCAAAACTTGGGTTGAAAGTTAACATTAAGAAAACCAAGATCATGGCATCTGGCCCTCTCAATTCCTGGCAAATAGATGGGGAAGAAATGGAGGTAGTGACAGATTTTATTTTCCTGGGCTCCAAGATCACTGCAGATGGGGACTGTAGCCAAGAAATTAAAAGATGCTTGCTCCTCGGGAGGAAAGCCATGGCAAATCTAGACAGCACACTAAAAAGCAGAGATATCACCCTGTCAACAAAAGTGCGTATAGTCAAGGCTATGGTCTTCCCAGTTGCAGTGTATGGCTGTGAAAGTTGGACCATAAAAAAGGCTGAGCGCCAAAGAATTGAGGCCTTTGAACTGTGGTGCTGGAGAAGAGTCCTGCGAGTCCCTTGGACTGCAAGGCGATCAAACCGGTCAGTCCTAGAGGAGATCAAGCCTGACTGCTCTTTAGAAGGCCAGATCCTGTAGCTAAAACTCAAATACTTTGGCCACCTAATAAGAAGGAAAGACTCACTGGAGAAGAGCCTAATGCTGGGGAAGATTGAGGGCAATAGAAGAAGGGGATGACAGAGAATGAGGTGGCTGGATGGAGTCACTGAAGCAGTAGGCGTGAGCTTCAATAGACTCCAGAAGATGGTAGAGGACAGGAAGGCCTAGAGGAACATTGTCCATAGGGTCACGATGGGTTGGACACGACTTCACAGCTAACAACAACTTAATCAAAATCACATAAATTATTAGTAATACTTTATAAATCCTTAGTAAGACCACACCTAGAATACTGCATCCAATTTTGGTCCCCATATTATAAAATAAGATGTGGAGATTCTGGAAAGAGTGCAGAAAAGAGAAACAAAGATTTTTTTTATTATTTTAATTCCATTTATATCCCGCCCTTCTCCGAAGACTCAGGGCGGCTTTACAAGCTTAGCAGTAGCCTTCATTCTATGTATATGCCTGCTTATTAGGGCTTTCACACACACACCCAAGCGGCATTATTACAAAGTCAGCTTAATTGCCCCCAACAATCTGGGTCCTCATTTTACCTACCTCGGAAGGATGGAAGGCTGAGTCAACCTTGAGCCTGGTGGGATGCGAACCTGCACTAATTGCAGGCAGCTGGTGTTACTTAAGGAGGCATTAGCCCACTGCTCCACCAAGGCTCTATAAAGATGGTTAGGGAATGAGTAGAGTAGAGTAGAGTAGAGTAGAGTAGAGTAGAGTAGAGTAGAATAGAATAGAATAGAATAGAATAGAATAGAATAGAATAGAATAGAATAGAATAGAATAGAATAGAATAGAATAGAATAGAATAGAATAGAATGCTAAAACATATGAAGAATGGTTGCAGGAATTGGGTATGTTTAATCTAAGAAAGAGATGGACCAGGGGTGAAATGATAGCAGTCTTTCAATATTTGCGGGGATGCCCCAGTGGAAGAGGGGGGGTCAATCTATTCTCCAAAGGACCAGAAGGCCGGACAAGAAGCAACGGATGGAAACTACTCAAGGAGAGAAGCAGCCAAGAACTAAGGAGAAATTTCCTAACAGTCAGAACAATTAAGGAGTGGAATGGCTTTCCTCCAGAAGTTGTGGGTGCCCCATCACTGGAGATTTTTAAGAAGAGATTCGACAGCCATTTGGAATGGTATACAGTTTCCTGCTTGAGCAGGAGGTTGGACTAGAAGATCTCCAGGGTCCCTTTCAGCTCTGGTATTCTGGATTGAGAGAACCAACTAATGCCAAACCAAAGGCAGATGTTTAGGACACAGAGTGACATGTGGATTTGGGCTACACTCAGCAGCCAACCCATGGGTGTCCATTTGATACCCAAGTCCAGAAGCATTGGAAAGGTGGGTCCAAAACACATCAAGAGATCGGTCACCACAAGGTGATCAAAGCCCTGCCTCTTTGTACGTGGGTATACTGTTGGTGTTGCAGAAGGCTCCTGCGTATTCTTTGGACAGCAGACAACAGACCAACAAGCAAGCACTGGAGCGCATCACACCAGACGTGTGATTGTTTTCTCATTCTGGCCATGCCAAGCAGGGGGAATTTACTGGAGGAAGCAGTTGTGTTGGGAAGAATTAGCAGCAAAAGGAAACCAGGACAGCAAAGATGATGGCTGGACACCATCAAAGCTGACACCAGCCAGAGCATGGAACAACTCAAAGAAGTACCACAAGATTGGAAGAAGTGGAGAAACCAGCTGGCAAAGAGAATCGCCAAGAGTCAGACACGACTGAATGGAGAACATGGTCATCAGTCATAGAATAACAGAGTTGGAAGGGTCCTTGGAAGTCATCTAGTCCACCCCCCTGCGTCAGCCGAACCACCATCTAGTGGCTGATGGTGAGAAACTCTGGACTACCACGTGGTGGTCATGCTTGAGCAAGGGACCCTTACCATTGCAGACAAACGGTTGTCCAGTCTCTTCCTCAAAACCTCCACTGGTGGAGAATCCACAACTTCTGGAGGCAAGTCGTTCCACAGGTTAATTGTTCTCCCTGTCGAAAAATGTATCCTTAATCCTACGTGAGTTCTCTCCTGGGTTAGTTTCCAACCGTTGCTTCTTGTCTCGCTTTCTAGGGCTTTGGAGAATGGGTGGAGCAGCTCTTTAACAGAATAACAGAATAGGAAGGGACCCTGGAGGCCTTCTAGTCCAGCCCCCCGTTCAAGCAGGAGACTCTATACCATTTCAGACAAATGGTTGCCCAATCTCTTCTTGAAAACCTCCAGGGATGGAGCACCCACAGCTTCTGGAGGCAGGTAGTTCCACTGCTTAATTGTTCTCACTGTCGGGAAATTCCTCCTTCGTTCTAAGTTGCTTCTCTCCTTCATTATTTTCCATTCATTGCTTCTTGTCCTGCCTTCAGGCGCTTTGGAGAATAGAATAACAGAATTACAGAATAACAGAGTTGGAAGGAGCCTTGGAGATCTTCTAGTCCAAGGGTAGGCAACCTTGGCTCTTTTATGACTCGTGGACTTCAACTCCCAGAATTCCTGAGCCAGCCTGGCTGGCTCAGGAATTCTGGGAGTTGAAGTCCATGAGTCATAAAAGAGCCAAGGTTGCCGACCCCTGTTCTAGTCCAACCCCACCTGTTCAAGCAGGAGACCCTCTACCATTTCAGACAAACGGCTGTCCGGTCTCTTCTTGAAATCCTCCAGTGATGGAGCACCCAGAACGTCTGGTGGCAAGCTGTTCCACTGGTTAATCATCCTCACTGTTAGGAAATTTCTCTTTAGTTCTAGGTTGCTTCTCTCTTTAATGATCTCCCACCCATTCTTTCCTGAAAAGTGGTTTCTGTAGCAGGGGGGGGGGGGGAAGAAGTCGGCTAAACCAATTAGAATAGAATAGAGCTGGAGGGGACCTTAGAGGTCTTCTAGTCCAGCCCCCTGCTCAAGCAGGAGAACCTATACCATCTCAGACAGGTGATTGTCCAGTCTCTTCTTGAAAATTTCCAGTGCTTAACCTGCATAGAAAAAAAAAAGGTCCTGTAAGGTTTTCAATGGTTGCCTAAGTTTGAGGTGGTCACCATTTCAAGGAAGAGTTGCCTGCCCATATCAAGATGACAATCTGGGGGCCTTGGTGCAAGATAACAGAATAACAGGGTGGGAAGGGACCCTGGAGCTCATCTAGTCCAACCCCCAGCACAAACAGGAGAGTCTGTATCATTTCAGACAAATGGCTGTCCAGTCTCTTCTTGAAAATCTCCAGTGATGGAGCAGCTACAAATTGTGCTGTTGCTGCATGTATAGAAGAGGGGAAACCTCAATTGTGGAGGCACCATCGTCAACTTGACTTTTTTTTTTTTGGACTCTCCTCATGGTCCTGGATGGACCTGTTAACAGACAAGGAGAAGACATAATCCTCCTGAGGTTGGTCAACTACAATTCCCAGCATCCCCATTGTTGGCCCTGCTGACTGGAGCTGTTGTAGCTTAGCTACATCTGAAGGGTTCCTACAGCGTTATAATAGTTATTATCTGGATAATTACAAGTTTATGGCCAAACAAGCAATCATCCCCCACACCCGATCATCGTTCCCCCACTCAACCGATTGGGCTTAGAAAGTGGCCCCGCTGAGTTTTTATTTTAAAAAAATGGAATTAAAAAACACGTTGCATGCAATTAAAAGGAAAGAAAATCCTGGGAACCAATAGCTTTTAATCATGTGGGCAAAAGGCTTCAGCCATCACAATAAGCAATTTAATTGCTGGTAAACAAGCCATTTTCGTTGCTTAGAGGTTAAATGAGACAATCTGTTAATTGCCAGTTGAATGCTCATTAATCACTGGACAATTATTAAATCAGATTTAACAGTAGTGTTCCAGCCACATATTTACGTAAATAAAAGGAGAGCAATTGATTATTCCATATTACGCTGATGCAGTCATACAGACTGGAGTCTATTTCTACTTTTTAGAAATTTGGGCTGCGAATTAAAATCAAAGATTAGCAACCAGTTCTTCTCCTTAAACTTATAATTATCTTTCTTCATGCTGTTTGTCAAATCTTAAACTTATTTTACTTCTATATCACTGGAAGAGTCTTTGCCACAATAAGCAAATTATACCAAGAAAGGAGAATATTTGTACACTAGCATTGATGATGTTACCTAGCTGGGTAACGAAATGTCTTCAAGAAAATAACCAAGCTCAGAGAGCACCTTAATACGCAAATTATAATTAAGCAAAAGGAGGGCTTTTTCGAAAAAGTGTGTACTTTTTCAATCCACCTACCTTAGATCCATCCAACTTGTTGAATGGTATATAGGTTCTCTTGCTTGAGCAGGGGGTTGGACTAGAAGACCTCCAAGGTCCCTTTCAGCTCTATTCTGTTCTACCCTACCTTACCCTACCGTATCCTATCCTATCCTATTCTATTATTCTACTCGATTATTCTATTCTACTATTCTATTCAATTATTCTATTCTATTCTATTCTGTTCTGTTCTATTCTATTCTATTATTATTCTATTCAATTATTCTATTCTATTCTATTCTATTCTATTCTATTCTATTCTATTCTATTCTATTCTATTCTATTCTATTCTGTTATTATTCCATTCCATATTTTCTATTCTATTCTACTCTATTCTTTCATTCCTTATTCTATTCTATTCTATTCTATTCTATTCTATTCTATTCTATTCTATTCTACTCTACTCTACTCTACTCTACTCTACTCTACTCTACTCTACTCTGCATTCTATTCTATTCCATTCCATTCCATTCCATTCCATTTTATTCCCTATTCTATTCCCTATTTTCTATTCTATTCCATTCCATTCCATTCCATTCCATTCCATTCCATTCCATTCCATTCCATTCCATTCTATTCTATTCTATTCTATTCTATTCTATTCTATTCTATTCTATTCTATTCTATTCTATTCTATTCTATTCTTCTATTCAATTATTCTATTCTACTCTAGTATTATTCTATTCTGCTCTGCTCTGCTTTGCTCTACTCTGCTCTATCATTCTATTCAGTTATCCTATTTTATTCTACTCTATTATTTTTCTATTCAATTATTCTGTTCTGTTCTGTTCTATTCTATCAGGAAACACTATACCATTTCAGACAGATGGTTGTCCAATCTTTTCTTGAAAACCTGCAGTGTTGGAGCAACCACCACCTCTGGAAGCAAGTTGTTCCACTGATTAATTGTTTTAACTCTCATGAAGTTTCTCCTTGGTTCCAGGTTGCTTCTCTCCTTAATTTTTTTTATTATTATTTTATTTCCATTTATATCCCGCCCTTCTCCGAAGACTCAGGGCGGCTTACAAGCTTAGCAGTAGCCTTCATTCTATGTATATGCCTGCTTATTAGGGCTTTCACACACACCCCAAGCGGCATTATTACAAAGTCAGCTTATTGCCCCCCAACAATCTGGGTCCTCATTTTACCTACCTGGGAAGGATGGAAGGCTGAGTCGACCTTGAGCCTGGTGGGACTCGAACCTGCACTAATTGCAGGCAGCTGGTGTTACTTAAGGAGGCATTAGCCCACTGCCCACTGCTTCCCATCCATTGCTGGTTATTCTTCAGGTGCTTTAGAGAGTAGGTTGACCCCCACCCCCTCTTCTTTGTGGCAGCAGCCCCTGAGATATTAGAAGACGTTTTATTCCTTTTTACATTGTACATATGGATATGGATGGCTGCGCTCTTGACCACTGCAGGGGCAAAGAAAGTACAGGAGATGCATGTAGAATAGTATATCAGAGCTGGAAGGGACCTTGTGGGTCATCTAGTCCAACCCCCCCTGTCCAAGCAGGACCCTACCATTTCTGACAGATGGCTGTCCAGTCTCTTCTTGAAAGCTTCCAGTGGTAAAGCTCCCACAACCTCTGGAGGCAGGTTGTTCCACTGTTTAATTGTCCTCGCTGTTAGGAAGTTTCTCCTTAATTCCAAGTTGCTTCTCTCCTTGATGAGTTTCCATCCATTGCTTCTTGTCCTGCCTTCAGGTGCTTCGGAAAATGACCCCCTCCTCTTCTTTGGAGCAGCCCTTCAAATACTGGAAGACCCCTATCATGTCCCCCTTAGTCCTTCTTTTCTATAGACTGGCCAAACCCAAACCCTGCAACTGTTCGTCATATGTTTTAATCTCCAGGCCTTTAATCATCTTAGTGGCTCCTCTTTGCACTTTTTCTAGAATCCCAACGTCCTTTTTTTAATAGCGTGGTGACCAAAAAGTGGTTGCGGTATGCTAGCCGTGGTCTTATGGGGGTGCTGTTAGTACCTCAGGTGATCTTGATTGAATCCCTCCGTTAATTGCAACGTAGGACTGCATTTTTTTACACCCTCATCAGGCCGGTGATTTCCACCCCACCCACCCCCAACTAACCATCGCCAGATGCCACCAAGCTGGAGGCTCGCCCCCTTCCAAGCCCCCACCCCCCACCCCTCGAGGGGATTCATTAATATATATGTGGCTTAAGCGCCCAATCCTGCTAAAATCCAAGACGTGGCTGGATAAGCCGGCGGCTTTGCAAGCCAGCCCCTCTGTGAGAAGGCAATTAAGGGAACTGCCAGTCTTGGGCCTGCAAGCTGGCCTGTAGGAGGTGGTTTCAGTTGTCCAACGTGGTGGGTGCTGCTGCTGGAGCCAGCCAAGAGGAGCTAAGGTCAAGAGATTCCTACTTGCAGGAACGATGGAGGCAGCTAAGGCTGAAAGGCAGGGGCGCCCCGGAGCCTCCTTCACCATCGATTGCCTTCTCTTCAATCAAGGCAAGCCACCTTCTCAAGCTCCAGAGCTGGTGGCTTTCCAGAAGGAAGCTGGAGAGAAGCCCGAGACCCCAAGACATGAAGCACCCGAAGCTCCAGGGTCTGCCGATCTGTCAGATAAGCCAAATCAGTCTTACATCGCTCTGATTTCTAACGCCATCCTCTCCTCCCCCCGGAAAAAGTTGCTGCTTTCCGACATCTACCAGTGGATTATGGACCGCTACCCCTACTTCAAAAACAAGGTGAGTCCCACAGAGATGTTGAGGTGTCGGTCCATGTCAGTGGAGATTCCCCGTCCTCCAGCTCGCGGTTATCCCAAAGGCGCTCTTTCAGGAGGCAACTGGACTTGCTTGGTCTTCTTTGAAGATGGCTTTCTGGAAGGATCAAAGATGGGAACCTGCAACAGATCTTGTTTGGTTTTTTGCCTGGGTGGAGAAGTATTTCTTTAGAATGGAATGGAATGGAATGGAATGGAATGGAATGGAATAGAATAGAATAGAATAGAATAGAATAGAATAGAATAGAATAGAATAGAATAGAATAGAATAGAATAGAATAGAATAGAATAGAATAGAATAGAATAGAATAGAATAGAATAGAATAGAATATAGAATGGAATATAGAATGAAATGGAATGGAATGGAGAATAAATAGGAATGGAATGGAATATAGAATAGAATGGAATGGAATAGAATGGAATGGAGAATAAATAGGAATGGAATGGAATGGAATGGAATGGAATGGAATGGAATGGAATAGAATAATAAATAGGAATGGAATGGAATGGAATGGAGAATAAATAGGAATGGAATGGAATGGAATGGAATGGAATGGAATGGAATGGAATGGAATAGAATAGAATAATAAATAGGAATGGAATGGAATGGAGAATAAATAGGAATGGAATGGAATGGAATGGAATAGAATAATAAATAGGAATGGAATGGAATGGAATGGAGAATAAATAGGAATGGAATGGAATGGAATGGAATGGAATGGAATGGAATAGAATAATAAATAGGAATGGAATGGAATGGAATAGATGGAATAGTTGGAAGGGACCTTAGAGGTCTTCTAGTCCAACCCCAACCACAATGTAAAAAAGATGTTGAGACTCTGGAAAGAGTGCAGAGAAGAGCAACACAGAAGATCAGGGGGCTGGAGGCTAAAACATATAGGGAACGGTTGCTGGAATTGGGTATCTCTAGTTTAATGAAGAGAAGGATTAAGGGGTGACATGATAGCAGTGTTCCAATATCTAAGGGGCTGCCCCAAAGAAGAGGGAGTCAAGCCATTCTCCAAAGCACCTGAAGGCTTGAGAAGAAGCAAAAGATGGAAACTAACCAAGGAGAGGAGCAACCTAGAACTAAGGAGAAACTTAGAACAATTAACAGTTAGAACAATTAACCAGTGGAACTACCTGCCTCCAGAAGTTGGGAATGATCCAACACTGGAAGTTTCTAAGAAGAGATCAGATAACCATTTGTCTGAAATGGTATAGGGTTTCCTATCTGAGCAGGGGGCTGGACTAGAAGACCTCCAAGGTCCCTTCCAGCTTCTATTCTATTCTATTCTATTCTGTTATGTTCTGTTCTGTTCTATTCCTAGTCTAGTCTAGTCTAGTCTAGTCTAGTCTAGTCTAGTCTATATAGACTCTAAGATCACCGGATTCTGCAGCTGAAAGGGAATATTAAGATCCAACTGTCTGAATTCTGCCCCGAAGACCAATTCAACTGGGACTGGCTAGTCTCTTCTTACAAGCCTCCAGAGATGGAGGACCCACCACCCCTGTAGTGAGGCCATTCCTTTCTTCTTCCTGATCCTACCCTGAGGAAGTTCCCCCTTAGTGCTTCAACAACAATCTAGGTTTAAAAATAGGCTGGAAAACCATTTGACCGAGACGGTACAGTATAACATCTCCTGTTCTTTTTTTTTTATTGAAAAGTTTTACAATACATTTTTTTTAATAAAACAAAACCCCTCCCCACCCCCTCCCCTCTCCCCAGCCCTCCCCAACACCTCCCTCCCTTCCCCCTCCCCCCTCCCCGACTTCCCAGAGCTCAATACAGGGTATAAAAATACAAGCAATCATAGTCTACCTTATGCAAACAACAATAAAATATTAAATCTATCGCACTTTAACTCTTATAAAATAACTACAAGCAATATAAATGTCCCATCAATACTTATTCAAATGCTAAATGAAACTTTTTAGTCCCATATTTATTCTGGATGTAATCAATCCATCTTCTCCACTCCACAATATATCTCTGTTGCGACTGGTCTTTCAAGTACGCTGAGATCTTTGCCATTTCCGCCAGGTTGGAAACTTTTAAAGTCCATTCTTCTATAGTCAGCAGTTCTTCCTTCTTCCAATATTGCCCTACTAAAAGTCTCGCTGCCACATCTCCTGTTCTGAGCAAGGGTTTGGACTAGAGGACGTCTGAGGTTGCTTCCGGCTCTATGATTCTACGTTCTATATACTAGGTAGCTGTAATTTGCACCTGCTATTTCTGGTGGTGTTTTTTTGGTGTGGCCATTGAACACAATTCTAGCTGTCTTCGCTGTAGCTACTTTTATGGAGCTGCCCCTGGTTTTCACACCTTCCTTCCATCTTTCCTTTGACCAGATTGAGCATCCCAAGTTACTCTCTGGGTGTTCAGAAGCGTTCGTGCCTTTTTAGAGGCATGGGATCCTGGAACAAACAAGATGTTGAGACATTGGGGAAAAAGTGCAAAGAAGAGCAGCGAAGGTCATCCAGGGCCTGGAGACTGAAATGTCTGAAGAAGGGTTGTAGGATTTGGGTTTGGCTAGACTAGAGAGAAGACAGACTAGGGGTGACAGGATAGCGCTCTTCCAATGTTTGTGGTGCTGCCACAAAGAAGAGGTGTGTGTGGGGGGCAACCTAGTCTCCAAAGCACCAGGAGGCAGGACAAGAAGCAATGGATGGAAACGAATCAAGGAAAGAAGCAACCTGGAATTAAGGAGAAACTTCCTAACAGTGTGGAGAATTAAACAGCGGAACAGCTTGCCACCAGAAGTTGTGGGTGCTTCATCGCTGGAGCTTTTTAAGAAGAGACTGGACAGTCAACTTGTCTGAAATGGTATATATAGGGCAAGGGTAGGCAACCTTGGCTCTTTTATGACGCGTGGACTTCAACTCCCAGAATTCCTCAGCCAGCATGGCTCAGCTTGGAAATCTCTCCCTTTCCCCTCAGCATGGCTGGCTCAGGAATTCTGGGAGTTGAAGTCCACGAGTCATAAAGTGGCCTAGGCCTAGGCCAGGGGTAAGCAACCTTGGCTCTTTTACGACTCATGGACTTCAACTCCCAGAATTCCTCAGCCAGCATGGCTCAGCTTGGAAACCTCTCCCTTTCCCCTCAGCATGGCTGGCTCAGGAATTCTGGGAGTTGAAGTCCACGAGTCATAAAGTGGCCTAGGCCTAGGCCAGGGGTAAGCAACCTTGGCTCTTTTACGACTCATGGACTTCAACTCCCAGAATTCCTCAGCCAGCATGGCTCAGCTTGGAAACCTCCCCCTTTCCCCTCAGCATGGCTGGCTCAGGAATTCTGGGAGTTGAAGTCCACGAGTCATAAAGTGGCCTAGGCCTAGGCCAGGGGTAAGCAACCTTGGCTCTTTTACGATTCATGGACTTCAACTCCCAGAATTCCTCAGCCAGCATGGCTCAGCTTGGAAATCTCTCCCTTTCCCCTCAGCATGGCTGGCTCAGGAATTCTGGGAGTTGAAGTCCACGCGTCATAAAAGGGCCAAGGTTGCCTACCCTTGGTATAGGTCTCCTGCTTGAGCAGAGGGCTGGACTAGAAGACCTCCAAGGTCCCTTCCAGCCCGGTTCTGATTCTGATTCTGAACTGTAGGGTTGAGAGGGATCACATGGAACCAACTCTTGTAGGGTTCAGGAGAATCCATTCCATCAGACTTGAGAGCTGGTTTTCCAGCTTCTTCTTAAAAGCCTCCACAGATAGAGACCTCACCCCTTCCCTCAAGAGATTGTCCACCATTGAACAGAGCTTGCCTTTAAATGAGATCTAAGTGGGTGCTAGTAATACCTGTTAGGATTAAGATGGATTAAAATGCTCTTAACTAGACAAATACCAAGGTTGGGGTAATGGTTAGAAAGATTGCTACTTTTTGAGCACCACACCCGAGCTGCAGGTGTCAGCTCTACAAGATAAACCAGATCAGGAATCCAGCTCTGTCAGAACACTAGCGGTGGACGTTGTCCTTGACTTAAAACCACAGCTGAGCTAAAAATTTCTGTTCCTAAGCGAGGCAGTTGTTAAGTCAGCTGCACCTCATTTTCATGACCTTCCCACCACAATGCATTGGAGATGCTAGTACATTTTATTAGATCAGCATTTCTCAACCTTGCAACTTGAAGACGGGTGGACTTCGACTCCCAGAATTCCCCAGCCAGCATGCTTTAAGATGGGTGGGTTTCAACTCCCAGAATCCCCCAGACAGCATGCTTTAAAAGGGGTGGACTTCAACTCCCAGAATTCCCAAGCCAGCATGCTTTAAGATGGGTGGGTTTCAACTCCCAGAATCCCCCAGACAGCATGCTTTAAAAGGGGTGGACTTCAACTCCCAGAATTCCCAAGCCAGCATGCTTTAAGATGGGTGGGTTTCAACTCCCAGAATCCCCCAGACAGCATGCTTTAAAAGGGGTGGACTTCAACTCCCAGAATTCCCAAGCCAGCATGCTTTAAGATGGGTGGACTTCAACTCCCAGAATTCCCAAGCCAGCATGCTTTAAGATGGGTCGACTTCAATTCCCAGAATCCCCTAGCCAGATTGACTGGGAATTCATCCATCTTAAAGTTACCAAGATTGAGAAGTGCTGTACTAGATTTATTTTTATCCCATCTTTATTGTTTCTTATAATGAAGGCACTGTGGCAGAAAGGCTACTAATATAGGCGCAACTCACTTAAAAACTGCTTCGCTTAGCAACAGAAAATTTGGACTCAATTGTGGTTGTAAGTTATAATTTACAACCATTTGTTTAGTGGTCATTCAAAGTTACAGTTATGGACGCGGTGGCTCAGTGGGTTAGGGCGCTGAGCTTGTCGATCAGAAATTCAGCAGTTTGGCGGGTCGAATCCCGAGTGCCACATAACAGAGTGAGCGCCTGTTACTCGTCCCAGCTTCTGCCAACCTAGCAGTTCGAAAGCACGTCAAAATGCAAGTAGAAAAATAGGGACCACTACGGTGGGAAGGTAACAGCGTTCCGTGCGCCTTTGGTGTCTAGTCACACCGGCCACATGACCACAGAGACGTCCTCGGACAAGCGCTGGCTCTTCGGCTTTGAAACGGAGATGAGCACCGGCCCCTAGGAGTTGGAAACAACTAGCACGCATGTGCGGGGGAAACTTTACCTTTACAAAGTTACAATGGCAGTGAAAAAAATGGCTTATGACCAGTCCTCACACTTATGACTGTCTCAGCGTTCCCCATGATCATGTGATCAAGATGCACCTGGCAGCAGCATTAATTTACTACTGTTGCAGCATCCTGGATCATGTGATCATGTGCCATTTGCGACCTTCCCAGCTGTTCTATGACAAGACAGTTAATGAGGGAAGTCGGATTTCCTTAGTGACTGCGTGATTCACTTAACAATTGTTGAAGGAAAAGTTTTCATCAGGGTTCAGTCCAAGCCGGGAATAAACAACATGATGACTGCTTTAGAAAGAAGGTTGCAGAGGAGAGCCAGACAGGAAGATGGCTGTGGAAGAAAAGAGAGCGAGCACATGTAGGGAGTGGGTTTTTATACCCTCTAGAGCCTTTTGTTTGGAGTTGTTTCCTGTTCCTGTTTGAGGCTTTGTATTTCCTGTGTCATGTATTCTGACCTGTGTCCCTTTGGCATCTGTGGATTAATCCTATTACGTTCTGTCTTAGAGTTTGGGTGGGGTATGTAGATTTTAGGTGTCTTTGTCTTCTTAATCTATCTGGAGGCCTCCAACCTTCCTGAATGGATTATCACATCTGCATTTCTACAGAGCTGGTTCCTGCTTGGGGGAGGGAGACTTGGGGCTATTAAAAAAAAAACTGGGCATGCTTTTCTGCCTCTTTAAAATCCTGTAGGGAAACATATTCTGCCTTTTAAATATTTCCTTTTCTAGTGGGGGCTGACTTCCCACACAGCCATGGCAAAAAGTTTGTAGAATTAGGCAACAACTCATTTAACAAAAACCTGGCTGAACGATGGGAAATTCTGCTCCCAGATATGGTGCTAAGTCAAAGACTTAGTTGGGTCTGTGCTCAGTTCGCTGGGCTCAGTGAAATAAAAGGAATTTGTTTATTGATGAGATTTGTTATAGCTACCCTACTTGATGTTAAGAAATCTTGATTCCAGAGCCAAGAAGGGAACTCTCTCTGTTGCTTCCCTCCCCCTCCCCTCCCCCCCTGCTCAGTTGATGTAGGGCAGGGGTGTCAAACTCAATTTCATTGAGGGCCGCATCAGCATTGCGGTTGTCCTCAAGGGGCCGGGTGGGCATGGCCTGGGTGGGCGTGGCCTACTGGGTGGGCATGGCTAGAGTGCGTATGGCCTACTGGGTGGGTATGGCCAGCTCTACATCGTTCGCATCAAGGGTCCCTATGGGGGACTGGGCAGGAGTGGGACAGATCTCAGGGTCTCTGGCAGAAGGAGGGTCTCTGGGCCGGGGCCAAGGCAGTGGGGGCCGTTCCCTCACTGTTTCCAGGATGGCTTCGCGGGCCACATGAAACCACTTCGCGGGCCGGATCTGGCCCCCGGGCCTTGTGTTTGACATGTCTGATGTAGGGGAAGGAGTGGCAGAACCTGTGGTCAGAGTCAAGAGAGGGATCAGCCTAGAATCCCTCCATAGCCACAAGCGAACTAAGTCGAACTCCCCTTGAATTGCCTTGACCCTTATCAATCCTCTAGCCATGTTAACAATGAGCTGGGAAGATTCCTCTGCGTACACATAAATCAAATCAAATCACATCAACCTTTATTGTCAGAGTACAACATATGTACAATGAGATTAGCTGAGCCTCCCTTCGTGCACCCCGCCCCCAACACAATGAATCCTACTAACAAACACACAGTCTTATTGCACTGTGTGTGAACTTATTGCACAACACGCTGGCCCCAGTGGTCTATCATTCTATGTTGATATAAAGTTATTTCCCGTTCAAGAGCCTGACGGCCCACGGATAGAAGCTGTTCTTCAGCCTGTTGGTATGGCTGGCTATACTCCTGTATCTCCTACCTGATAGTAGGAGGGTAAAGAGGTACCGACCAGGGTGCGAGTTGTCCCTGAGGGTTTTCCTCACTCTTCTGAGGCAGCGGGCCCTGGCGAGGTCATCCAGTGGTGTCAGGGAACAGCCCCCGATGTTTTGTGCTGTGCTCACCACCCTCTGTAGTGTCTTTCTATCCACGGCTGTCAAGCCAGCGTACCACACCGTAATGCGATGTGAGAGGACGTTTTCTATAGTGGACCGGTAAAAGGAGGTCATCAGTCGTTGTTTCACTTTGTTCTTTCGCAAGGCCCTAAGGAAGTGGAGTCTCTGTTGGGCCTTTCTGGCCACCTGGGTTGTGTTGAATTCCCAGGTGAGATCTTCGCTGAGGTAGACTCCCAGGAATTTAAAGGAGGAGACTCTCTCCACACAGCCCCCCTCGATGTAAACTGGGGTGGGTTCCTCTCTTTTCTTCCGGAAGTCTAACACCATCTCCTTTGTCTTGCCGATGTTCAGGTGCAGGTTGTTTTCTAGGTACCATGAGGATATTTTTTGAACCTCCCCCCGTACGCTATTTTGTCTCCACCTGTAATGATACCCACTACGGTGGTATCATCTGCGAACTTAACGATCGCAGCGGATGGGTCGGACGATACACCATCATGTGTGTACAGTGAATACAGGTAGGGACCGAACACACAGCCCCGTGGCGAGCCAGTGCCAAGCTTCAGGGGGCGGGGTGGATGAGACAGACCCGGCCCTCTCCGTTTGCAGCCGGTCCCCCAGTCTCTGATCCAGTCGCAGGTGGAAGAGGGAAAATCCGAGTCAGTCAGCTTTTCGATAAGGATGCTCGGCCGAGCTGTAGTCAGTGAAAAGGATCCTGACATAGTTTCCGGGTTTCTCCAAATGGCTCGCTACTACAGAACGTAAAGCAGTAGCTATGGCGTCGTCTGTTGACCTATTTCCCCCTGTAGGCAAACTGATGTTTGTCAAAGTCCGGCGGGAGGCATGTCCTAAGGTTGTTGGAGAAGCATTTTTGAAGCACTGCAGACGTTCATTTGATAGGTCTGTAGTCGTTTAGGCAGTTAATTGCGGTTTTCTTCGGGACTGGGACAATAGAGGCCGCTTTCAGACATGATGGAACACAGGCCGTTTGCAGGGAGATGTTAAAAAGATCCTTGTCAGGATCCCTGCTAATCGATCGGCACAATTCTTTACCACTATCCCCAGCACCCCATCTGGGCCTGCAGCTTTGCTGGGATTCACAGCCTTCAATACAGCTTTCACTTGATGTTCATATAGGGTGAGTGGCTGAGAATCAGAAGGCCGGCCAGCTGAGGCTACATACGGGGGTCTGGTTTTTTCACCTCGTAGCGAGCGAAGAAGATATTCAGCTCCTGTGCCAACGTGGCATCGGTATTAACCACGTTTCTCGTGTTACCCTTGTAGTTGGTTAAATGCTGCAGTCCCTGCCACACGTGCTTCGGCTGAATAGCAATAGATCAGTGTGAGACCTTCAGGTGTGGACCCGATCTTTAGTAAGGCCACACTTGGAATCCTGCATCCAGTTTTGGTCGCCACGATATAAAAAAAGATGCTGGGACTCTAGAAAGCGTGCAGAGAAGAGCCACAAAGATGATTGGGAGACTGGAGGCTAAAACATACAAGGAATGGTTGCTGGGATTCGGGATGTCTAGTTTAATGAAGAGAAGGATTAAGGGGGGACATGATAACAAGTCTTCCAGTATCTCAGGGGCTGCCCCAAAGAAGAGGCAGTCAAGCTATTCTCCAAAGCCCCTGAAGGCAGGAGGAGAAGCAACGGATGGAAACTAGTCAAGGAGAGAAGCAACCTGGAACTAAGGAGGAATGTCATAACAGAGAGCAATTGACCAGTGGAACTCCTTGCCTCCAGAAGTTGTGGATGCTCCATCACTGGAGGCTTTTAAGAAGAGCTTGGACAACCATTTGTCTGAAATGGGATAGGGTCTCCTGCTGGGACATGAAGACTTCCAAGGTCCCTTCCACCTCTGTTGTTCTGTTCTGTTATTTCACACCTGTCCATTAATGTGGTTTGGTTTCCACGCAGGAGAAAAGTTGGCGCAACAGCGTGAGACACAACCTCTCCCTGAACGAGTGTTTCGTCAAGGCGGGCCACAGCAACAACGGAAAAGGACATTTCTGGGCCATTCACCCGGACAACCTGGAAGATTTCTCCAAGGGCATCTATCACCGTCGGGCAGCTCGGCGAGGGATCCGGAGGTGAGAAATGAGGTTGGCTGCTGTCACCTGGGGGAGGGGGGACAAAGGGCAAGATGGTGGGTTCGGTGTGGCCTTGTGATGCAAGCCCCCAATTTTGACCTTTTTTGACCCACTTCCCCCTCCAAAGTCCCTGGTGCTCTCCTCAATCTATTCTATTCTATTCTATTCTATTCTATTCTATTCTATTCTATTCTATTCTATTCTATTCTATTCTATTCTATTCTATTCTATTCTATTCTATTCTATTCTATTCTATTCTATTCTTTCCATATTCTGTTCTGTTCTGTTCCATTCTGTTTTGTTCCGTTCTGTTCTATTCTATTTATTCCATATTCTATTCTGTTCTGTTCTGTTCCGTTCCGTTTCATTCTATTTATTCCATATTCTATTCTATTCTGTTCTGTTCTGTTCTGTTCTGTTCTTTTCTGTTCTGTTCTGTTCCATTCCGTTCCGTTCTATTCTATTTATTCCATATTCTGTTCTATTCTATTCTATTCTGTTCTGTTCCGTTCCGTTTCATTCCATTCCATTCTATTCTATTCTATTCTATTTATTCCATATTCTATTCTATTCTGTTCCGTTCCGTTCCGTTCCATTCCATTCCATTCCATTCCATTCCATTCTATTCTATTCTATTCTATTCTGTAATTCTATTCTATTCCATTTCTATTCTCTTCATTAAACTAGACATCCCCAATTCCAGCAACTGTTCCTTAGATCTTTTAGCCTCCAGTCCCCCGATCATCTTTCTTGCTCTTCTCTGCACTGTTTCCAGAGTCTCAACATCTTTTTTTACATCGTGGTGACCCAAACTGGATGCCGTATTCCAAGTGTGGCCTTACCAAGGCCTTGTAAAGTGGTATTCTATCCCATTTTTTAAGGAGAGATGGGACAGCCACTTGTCCAAAATGGCATAGAGTCTCCTGCTTGTCCAGGAGGTTGGACTAGATGACCTCCAAGGTCCCTTCTAGCTCTGTTATTCTATTATTCCATTATTCTCCAGTTCTGCATCCCCCACTGGGTGCAACCGGGCTTTCAGAATTGCCTGCCAAATTGGCAGCAAAGAAAGTTAGTGGAGGATTGTCTGCAGTTCTCCAAGATGTTGGAAAAAGAGTGGCAGAACCTGGGGGTGGGTGGCGTTAAAAGAGGGATCAGCCTGGAATCCCTAGGTAGCCACAAGCGAACTAAGTCCCGCCTCCCCTGAATTCTGTTGCCCCTTATCTAAATCCTAGCAGGTACTAACCATGAGTTGAGAAGATTGCTGTGCATAGGTTGATTAGCAATAAATCAGTTTGATCGGACCTCCACGTGTGGCCTGACCTGACAAAGGGAAGGTGATCATCACTAGCTACTTTTCTCCGTCGTTCCAACCCACCGTATCTTGGAGGACCTTGGCTCAAAAAATCTAAGTTCTTTTTGTTGTTTCTTTTTCTTGACTTGAAATCAGATGGATCTGTTCAGTGGACTTTTTTCAGATTAGCGTATTTTATTAAAAAGCTTAACCTTACCAACCACAGGGGACGCGGTGGCTCAGTGGGTTAGGACGCTGAGCTTGTCGATCAGATGGTCGGCAGTTTGGCGAGTCGAATCCCGAGTGCCGCGTAGCAGAGTGAGCGCCTGTTACTCGTCCCAGCTTCTGCCAACCTAGCAGTTCGAAAGCACGTAAAAATGCAAGTAGAAAAATAGGGACCACTCCGGTGGGAAGGTAACAGCATTCTGTGCGCCTTTGGTGTCTAGTCATGCTGGCCACATGACCACGGAGACGTCCTCGGACAAGCGCTGGCTCTTCGGCTTTGAAATGGAGATGAGCACCGGCCCCTAGAGTCGGAAACGACTAGCACGCATGTGCGGGGGAACCTTTACCTTTACCTATACCAATCACAACCTTTTTTGAACCTGAAAAATATGTATCTGGGTTTTTTGAACTCTCAGAGATTAAAGCAACTCTCCCGCTGTTTTCTTGCTTGTCTTCCCCAGGACGGCAGTGAATTTGAGTTCCCACCATCCCTACAGGCACGGACTCTCTTGCAACCTTCTGGGCCGGTGGTGTCTTTCCTGCTCTTCGTTCCCCAGCTCCCCGCATCTCAACCTTCCTGGACCAAACCGGCCTCTCTTCCTGTTGCCCTCTTCGGTCTCTCGCCTTCAGCCCTTCCTCGCTGGGGGAAGTGGAGAGAAAGCCCAAGCCGAAAAGACGTTCAGTTGCTGGGGCAGCAGCTCCTGTCCACAAATCACACCTCCATCTTGGACCATCCAAGGTCATCCAGCCTCAATCCTTGGACTTCTTCCACCCTAGAGGCCCTCATCCTTTTGTGGCGACTTATTTGACGGTGCGTGAGAAAGAACGTGGGAGGTGGGTGAAGCTGTCTCTTGGGTAAGAGGCATCTGAGCCCACCGCTACCTAACGGATGGAGAAAGAAGCTTCGAAGGAGCTCCCCTTGTTTGCTAGGTTGTAAAGGAGATAGCGGGAGAATTGGACTTTCAGACCTGCAAGACTAATGTCAGCCTTCTGAGCATCTTCCTCTACCCATTATGCAGCTTTGGGCTAGGCTATCTTTTACCTGACCATTTTCTTAGCATCATTTCTTTTTCCCGTCTCCTTTACATTCCAAGAAACTAGGGAGGGTCCCTTCTAAGCTTTTTTTTTTCTCTACCCGTTATACAGTTGTGGGCTCAGCACTCCCTTATTGTATAGGCAGCATCTCTTCATCCGTCTCCCAAGGTCTTTCCTACAGACCGTTGTAACTTTGGTGGAAAGATCTTCCCTGTAGGGATGGTCTGTTAGAAGGCTTGGAGAAGGCTTGGTTCAGCCCTTCAGTGGAAGAAACACCACAGATTGAAGGCAGGATCTTCCCGGTCCTTTGCTCCTGAGCTACATTGCAGGATCAAAGGACACCCGAGGACACCCATACCTCATTTGGCAAGCTACCTTGCGCACATTTTGAGCCCTTCTTCCCGTGTTTTCTATTCCTGACTCCACCAGCTTTCAAATCTCCCCCCCCCCCAATTGGCAGGGAAGGAAATTGGTTGACGATCTCTCTGTGTTTCTCCAAAGGATGGAGATCTTCTCCAGTCCTTTCTGAAGAGCAGGACATGGTCTTCATGGAGACAGCTTTCCTTTGAGGTCTTTTGGAGACCGAGCTGAAGCATGCAAAGGCAGAGAGAGAGAGAGAGAGAGGATTATGGGAGAGGGAGCAGAGCTGGGGAAAGCAGGGTGATCACGCACTCGTGAACTGCAAGCTCTCTTCTCCTCACAAGCTCTAAAGCTGGGTTTCTCAACCTTGATCACGGGAAGATGCCTGGACATCAGCTCCCAGAACGGGTAATTCATGCCTCCGATCTGGGCATTGGAGGCCTTTTCTGGGTGCTTCCACCGAGAAATCAGGACACGGGAGGCTTCTGCATGCCTCTGGAGATCCGATTTGGGACTCGGAGGCCTTCTCCAGGCCTCCGAGGCCCAGAATGGTGGCTGTGGGCAGCGGCCACGTGCTTCCGGAGGTCTCTTCTAGGCCTCAGAGGCCTCCCTCTGCTCTTGCTGGGAGCAGGGTTTTATAAATCTGTTTTAACTTTTTAATGTGTACTAATTTATTCATGGGCATTGTTGTTTAATTGCTTTTAATTTTTGTATCTTGTTTTTTAATATGTATTGCCCTGTTCACCGCCCTGAGTCCTTCGGGAGAAGGGCGGTATACAAATTAAATTAATAAATAAATAAATAAATAATTCTGCGAGTTGAAGCCCAAGCACCTTCCAGTTGGCTAAGGTTGAGAAACATTGCCGTAAAATTTGCAAAACCAACATTTCCTTCATGAGCTTGAATGAGAACCAAGAGCAGAAGGATTCAGATGGTGGTCCACTTGAGTGAGCAAGGTTGGTGAGCCTTGGGTTGGCTAAATGACCCCTTGCTCCATCATTCCAGTTTTCCGCTGGGATGGGATGAAGAAGGGAAAAGAACAAACAGAATAGGCTGTAAAGATCTCCCAGGAAGATTCAAGCCTCAGTTCATCAGACGAGGAAGACTGAAATGCTTTCAGAATAACTTCTGAAGGTTATTCTACCACTCCTTCTCCCATAAACTCCGTCCTCTCCTTCCCCATCTCTCTTCTCTTCTCTTCTTTCTTTCTTTCCTTCCTTCCTTCCTTCCTTCCTTCCTTCCTTCCTTCCTTCCTTCCTTCCTTCCTTCCTTCCTTCCTTCCTTCCTTCCTCTCATTCCCATCTCCTTCCTCTCATTTCCACACGTGGAGGTCCGATCAAACTGATTTATTGCTAATCAACCTATGCACAGCAATCTTCTCAACTCATGGTTAGTACCTGCTAGGATTTAGATAAGGGGCAACAGAATTCAGGGGAGGCGGGACTTAGTTCGCTTGGGGCTACCTAGGGATTCCAGGCTGATCCCTCTTTTAACGCCACCCACCCACCCCAGGTTCTGCCACTCTTTTTTCCAACATCTTGGAGAACTGCAGACAATCCTCCACTAACTTTCTTTGCTGCCAATTTGGCAGGCAATTCTGAAAGCCCGGTTGCCCCCAGTGGGGGATGCAGAACTGGAGAATAACGGAATAATAGAATAGCGGAGTTAGAAGGGACCTTGGAGGTCTTCTAGTCCAACCCCCTGCTCAAGCAAAAACCCTACACCATTTCAGACAAACGGCTGTTCAATCTGTCCTTCAAATCTTCCAGTGTTGGAGCATTCACAGCTTCTGGAGGCAGGTAGTTCCACTGGTTAATTATTCTCACCGTCAGGATGTTTTTCCTTAGTTCTAGGTTGCTTCTCTCCTTGATTAGTTTCCATCTGTTGCTTCTTCTCCTGCCTTCTGGTGCTTTGGAGAATGCAGGTCACCATGATGTTGAAGTTGCCCTAAAGGACAATTTCTCCTTGCCTCTCCTCCCTCAATAAAGGTAGTTCTCAAACTTATGAGCGCTTGCTTAACGACGGTTCAAAATTACGACGAAGCACCCAGAACGGGTGTTTTACGGCCCCTAAACCCCTTCTGATTCTGCGGTAGTAAAACGTGGGTGTCATCCAACCCCAATTCCTGCAGTCACATGACCACATTTTGACCGCCTGGCAACCAGTTTGCATTGATGACCAGTTGTAACGTTCTGTGGTCATGTGACCACAATTTCCAATGTGGTGTTTGGTTTCGTTTTTGTCGGTTCCCAGCAGGTTTTTTTTTGTTTTTGCAAATATTGGCAAAAACTGGCAGTTTGGAAGAATGGGTTCACACTTACAACTACAGCGTTTGCTTAGCGACCGACACAAAAATGTTGTCAAATTGGGGTCCGGTCACGCAGGTGCCTTAACCTTTGACCCCAATAACCTGGCTGTAAATTGAGGACTCATGTATTTTTCCAAAAATAACAACAGGGCTGTAAAGGGGCTTATTACAAAATAATAATAATAATAATAATAATAATAATAATAATAATAATAATAATAATAATAATAATAATAATAATTATTATTATTATTATTATTATTATTATTATTATTGAGTCCTTCGGGAAAGGGCGGTATATAATTCCAATAAAATAAATAAAAATAAATAAATGAATTAATAATAATAATAATAATAATAATAATAATAATAATAATAATAATAATAATAATAATAATAAGAAGAAGAAGAAGAAGAAGAAGAAGAAGAAGTTAGAAGGGACCTTGGAGGTCATCTAGTCCAACCACCTGCTCAGGCAGGAGACCCTATACCATTCCAGACAAATGGCTGGCCAGTCTCTTCTTAGAAACTTCCAGTGTTGGAGCATTCACCGCTTCTGGAGGCAGGCTGTTCCGCTGGTTAGTTGTTCTCACTGTCAGGAAGTTTCTCCTTAGTTCTAGGTTGCTTCTCCTTGACTAGTTTCCATCAATAATAATAATAATAATAATAATAATAATAATAATAATAATAATAAGAAGAAGAAGAAGAAGAAGAAGAAGAAGAAGAAGTTGGAAGGGACCTTGGAGGTCATCTAGTCCAACCCCCTGCTCAGGCAGGAAACCCTATACCATTTCAGGCAAATGGCTGTCCAATCTCTTCTTAAAAACTTCCAGTGTTGGAGCATTCACCGCTTCTGGAGGCAGGTGGTTCCACTGGTTAATTAAGTCCTTGACTTACGACTGGTTGAAGACACGCTGGAACCCCCCCCCCCCCCCACACACACACCAAAAAAAGCTACTTATGACTCAGTTTTGAAATTACAGCGGCTGCGATTCCCACCCCCCCTGCAGTCACGTGACATCAATTTTCGACTTTGTTGTTGTTGTTGTTGTTGTTGTTGTTGTTGTTGTCAGTTTCTGGCATTTCCTTCCGGTTCCTGGCACAAACCGGGTAAAATTGGGCAAAATGGGTTCACGTCGCAACTGTGACATTTGCGTTCCCTTAACAACCACTGTGAAGTGTCTCTTAAAATTGGGACCTGTTACATCGCGACCTGCTTAATGGCCACAAGGACTTACGGCCATAATTCCAGGCTCAATGATGGTCGTGAGTGTGTGTGTGTGTGTGTGTGTGTGTGTGTGTGTGTGTGTGTGTGGACTCCCTGGGTTAATATTTATCTTGCATGTGTTTGAGGCGTTGGCCTTTCACGATCCATCCTCAAAGCTATTGGAGAATCAAGCAGGCATTCGGTCAAGCTATCTCAGCCTAGAAACCAAACCAGGTTAGAGGTTACGCATCCGATTCTTCACGTACAGGTCGCCCTGACTTGCAACGGTTCATCTGATGACCGTTCAAAGTTAAAACTGCGCCAGGAAAAAAAAGGGGGGGGGACTCAGGACCGTTTTTTCACACTTACGACCGTCGCAGCACGCCCACGATCACGTGACCTACAATTCCAGGACACCCGTGTTCTTTGCCACCCCCCAGCAGTCCTCTGGGTGTTGTTTTTTTTTGCACTCCAGATATGGCAGGAGCAGTTATTTATCTTTTTTTTTTGCAAACTCTACGTCCGACTTAGCTCAGTCTGTGAACGACGCCAGTGGTATGGCTTGTTCAGACAACCAGGTCCTACAGGAGGGCAAGGTAAAAATGCAGGGATGGTGGCTTATTTGTCGTTCAATTTATAGTTCGCTATAGCTGCGGATGCCGTGGATTTCCTCAACCCAAACTGAATCTCAGGTTGAAATCACCCAACTTAGTGTGAGATTCTGTGAAGCTGGCCAAGGGAGATTTAATCGATAAACCCTGATTAAGCAAACACAATCCCCCTATAACAAATACAGGGAGTCCTTGGCCAAGGGAGATTTAATCAATAAACCCTGATTAGGCAAACACCATCCCCCTATAATAGGGGTAGGCAACCTTGGCTCTTTTATGATCTTGGACTTCAACTCCCAGAATTCCTGGGCCAGCATGGGGGAAACTATGGCCCCTTCATGACTGGTGGACTTCAATTCCCAGAATGCCTGGGCCAGCATGGGGGAACTATGGCCCCCTTTAGGACTCATGGACTTCAACTCCCAGAATTCCTGAGCCAGCATGTGGGAACTATGGCCCCTTTATGACTGGTGGACTTCAACTCCCAGAATTCCTGAGCCAGCATGGCTCAGCTTGGAAACCTCTCCCTTTCCCCTCAGAATGGCTGGCTCAGGAATTCTGGGAGTTGAAGTCCACCAGTCACAAAAGAGCCAAGGTTGCCTAGCCCTGCCCTATAACAAGTACAAGGAGTCCTTGACTTACAACCGTTCTTTTAGCGACCGTTAGAAGTGACAGAGGCACTGGAAAATGACTTGCGACCCTTTTTCACACTTAACGACCGTTGCAGCCTCCCCAGGGTCACACGATCAACATTCAGACGCTTGGCAACTGACTCACATTTATGACGGTGGCCATGTCCCTGGGGTCACACGATCCCCTTCTGTGACCGTCCGACAAGCAAAGTCAAGGGGGAAGCCAGATTCACTTAACAGCCGGGTTGCTAACTTTAAAAAAAACGCAGTGATTCGCTTAACGACTGTGGCTAGAAAGGTCGTCAAATGGGGCAAAACTCACTTAGCAACTGTCTCTCTCAGCAACAGAAATTTGGGGCTCGGTTGTGGTCGTAGCGCGAGGACCAGCTGTACACACGGTTTCACAGTAATCTTTCCAAGTGATCATTAATGAAATTATACCCATAACCCAGATAGGTAAATAGAGCTACAGAATTGAAAAGTAATCTCTTTTAGGACAAACTGCATCCCGACTGCCTGTTTTCATGTTGACGCTGAAACCTTGAACGTCCAAAGTCCTTCCCTGTAAAGGCGATTTAGGGACATAACTTAAGGAAGAGGCTCGCTGCCACGTGCTGTCGTGCACTCTTCTCTCCAGAGAGTCAGAATTCAGCCTGACACCAAAAGCAGGTGTTGGGGGCTCAGCTCTAATGAGCTTTATCTCAAATAAAGCCCTTCTTAATTCCTGTTAATTATATTATTCCGTGGGGAGATTTCCTTAAGGCACTTCTGGGAAACCTTCTTTGGCACCCAACAAGAAAGAAAGAAAGAAAGAAAGAAAGAAAGAAAGAAAGAAAGAAAGAAAGAAAGAAAGAGAGAGAGAGAGAGAGAGAGAGAGAAAGAAAAGAAAAGAAAGAAAGAAAGAAAGAAAGAAAGAAAGAAAGAAAGAAAGAAAGAAAGAAAGAAAGAAAGAAAATTGAGAGAGGAAGGAAGAAAGGAAGGAAGGAGAAATGGAGGGAGAGAAGGGAGGGAGGGAGGAAGAAATGGAAGGAGAGAAGGAAGGAAATTGTGAGGAAGACAGGAAGGAAGGAAGGAAGGAAGAAAGGAAGGAAAGAAAGAAAGAGAAATTGAGACAGGGAGGAAGGAAAAATGGAGGGAGAGAAGGAAGGAAATTGAGGGAGGAAGGAAGGAAGGAAGGAAGGAAATTGAGGGAGGGAGGAAGGAAGGAAGGAAATTGAGAGGAAGGAAGAAAGAAAGGAAGGAGAAATGGAAGGAGAGAAGGAAGGAAATTGTGAGGAAGACAGGAAGGAAGGAAGGAAAGAAAGAAAGAAAGAAATTGAGGCAGGGAGGAAGGAAAAATGGAGGGAGAGAAGGAAGGAAATTGAGGAAGGAAAGAAAGAAGGAAGGAAGGAAATTGAGGGAGGGAGGGAGGAAGGAAGGAAGGAAAGAGAAATGGAGGCAGGGAGGAAGGAAAAATGGAGGGAGAGAAGGAAGGAAATTGAGGAAGGAAAGAAAGAAGGAAGGAAATTGAGGGAGGGAGGAAGGAAGGAAGGAAATTGAGAGAGGAAGGAAGAAAGGAAGGAAGGAGAAATGGAAGGAGAGAAGGAAGGAAATTGTGAGGAAGACAGGAAGGATGGAAGGAAGGAAGGAAGGAAAGAAAGAAAGAAAGAAAGAAAGAAAGAAAGAAAGAAAGAAAGAAAGAAAGAAAGAAAGAAAGAAAGAAAGAAAGAAAATTGAGAGAGGAAGGAAGAAAGGAAGGAAGGAGAAATGGAGGGAGAGAAGGGAGGGAGGGAGGAAGAAATGGAAGGAGAGAAGGAAGGAAATTGTGAGGAAGACAGGAAGGAAGGAAGGAAGGAAGAAAGGAAGGAAAGAAAGAAAGAGAAATTGAGACAGGGAGGAAGGAAAAATGGAGGGAGAGAAGGAAGGAAATTGAGGGAGGAAGGAAGGAAGGAAGGAAGGAAATTGAGGGAGGGAGGAAGGAAGGAAGGAAATTGAGAGGAAGGAAGAAAGAAAGGAAGGAGAAATGGAAGGAGAGAAGGAAGGAAATTGTGAGGAAGACAGGAAGGAAGGAAGGAAAGAAAGAAAGAAAGAAATTGAGGCAGGGAGGAAGGAAAAATGGAGGGAGAGAAGGAAGGAAATTGAGGAAGGAAAGAAAGAAGGAAGGAAGGAAATTGAGGGAGGGAGGGAGGGAGGAAGGAAGGAAGGAAAGAGAAATGGAGGCAGGGAGGAAGGAAAAATGGAGGGAGAGAAGGAAGGAAATTGAGGAAGGAAAGAAAGAAGGAAGGAAATTGAGGGAGGGAGGAAGGAAGGAAGGAAGGAAATTGAGAGAGGAAGGAAGAAAGGAAGGAAGGAGAAATGGAAGGAGAGAAGGAAGGAAATTGTGAGGAAGACAGGAAGGAAGGAAGGAAGGAAGGAAGGAAGGAAGGAAGGAAGGAAGGAAAGAAAGAAAGAAAGAAATTGAGGCAGGGAGGAAGGAAAAATGGAGGGAGAGAAGGAAGGAAATTGAGGAAGGAAAGAAAGAAGGAAGGAAGGAAATTGAGGGAGGGAGGGAGGGAGGAAGGAAGGAAGGAAGGAAGGAAGGAAGGAAAGAAAGAAATTGAGGCAGGGAGGAAGGAAAAATGGAGGGAGAGAAGGAAGGAAATTGAGGAAGGAAAGAAAGAAGGAAGGAAGGAAGGAAGGAAGGAAGGAAGGAAGGAAGGAAGGAAGGTCCATTCACTCTGCAAAGTGAAGTTTCCAGACACCTTTTAAGAAAAAATGCTGCAACTTCCTATGAATTCCAGAGGCACCCAGGAGACGGGATATTATTTGCAGCCTTGTCCTTTGTTTGGAATCGGAGCCAACAGTTATCTGAATGCCTCGATATTCAGTCCAACCGACAATGGGGTCCCACTTGTGCCATTGTGTGTGTGTGTGCGTGCGTGTGTGTGTGTGGCAAGCCAACCCAAAATGGGTCACGTTCTGCCCCAAGACCATCCTAAACTGTGACTTTTAATGGTGGTGGTGGTGGGGGGGTGAGTTGCACCTTGGAATGCCTCCTCTGGAGTTTGCAAAGACAAATGATCAGCAAAAATGAATTTTCTGCCAACCATTTTGGATTTTTTCTTGTGACACCGGTGTGGATGCATTGCGAGATGAGTGGCACACAAATTTGATAAATTAGATGATAGATAGATAGATAGATAGATAGATAGATAGATAGATAGATAGATAGATAGATAGATAGATAGATAGATAGATAGACAGACAGATGAGAGAGAGACAGGGATAGATAGATAGATGATAGATAGATAGATAGATAGATAGATAGATAGATAGATAGATAGATAGATAGATAGATAGATAGATAGATAGATGATACATTATAGCTAAAAGAATAGCAGAGTTAAAAGGGAACTTGGAGGTCTTCTAGTCCAGCCCTTCCTCAGACAGGAGACCCTATATACCATTTCAGACAAATGGTTCTCCAATCTCTCCTTAGAAACTTCCAGTGTTGGAGCCATTCACCACTTCTGGAGGCAGGTAGTTCCACCGGTGAATTGTCCTCCCTGTCAGGAAGTTCCTCCTTAATTCCTGGTTGCGTCTGTCCTTCGTGAGTTTCCATCTGTAGCTTCTTGTCCTGCTTTCAGGTGCTTTGGAGAATAGCTTGACACCCCCCCCCTCTTTTTTTGGGGGGCAGCGCCTCAAATATTGGAAAACTGCTATCATGTCACCCCTCGTCCTTCTCTTCATTAAACAAGATAGATGAGAGGGAGGGATGATGGGGGTGGAAGATGCCACTCAGAAACACTTGCACAAACGCACACGCACGCACACACACACTCTCTCACACACACACACCACTGACCCCCACCCCCTTCCAAAAGCTGGGCTTGTGGGGGCTAATTGTTCCTGAGGCCCTTAATGAAAAACAGGGATTGCGGTCCTAAGTGGCCTTAGAGACGTGGCTACAGTCCTTTAATCCCCGGGGATCAGCTCCTTTATCTCTCCCAGGAGCTTGGAAAAAATAGGAGGCTTATGACACAAGCTACTTTAAAATAATAATAATAATAATAATAATAATAATAATAATAATAATAATAATAATAATAATAATAATAATAATAATAATAATATGGTTGCCTTTTCTGTTAAAGGAACGGTGGGAGGGTGAAGGTTTGTCCTCCGAGCTCGTGGGTTGGTTTCCCAATGTTTTGTTCCCAGGCTAGGCAACATCTTCAGCCGATCTTAGGGGGTGTCTGTGTTCTTCTGCTTACCAAGGCTTTAGGGGCGGGCAGGCGTGTGTGTGTGTGTGTGTGTGTGTGTGTGTGTGTGTGTGTGTGTGTGAAGTGAGGGTCTTGTGACGGGTCCTGTGATGGGTCAAGTAATAAAGATACATGAGAGAGAGAGAGAGAGAGAGAGACAGACAGACAGACGGATGGATGGAGAGAGAGATAAATGGATGGATAAAGATAGATAGATAGATAGATAGATAGATAGATAGATAGATAGATAGATAGATAGATAGATAGATAGATAGATAGATAGATATAGAGATGGATGGATGGATGGATGATGGATGGATAGAGATGGATGAAAGACATAGATAGATAGATAGATAGATAGATAGATAGATAGATAGATAGATAGATAGACAGATAGATAGACAGATAGATAAGAGGATAAAGAGAAAGAGAAGATGGTAGATAGATAGATAGATAGATAGATAGATAGATAGATAGATAGATAGATAGATAGATAGATAGATAGATAGATGGTTAGATGGTTAGATAGATAGAGATGGATGGATAGATAGATTAGATAGATTAGATAGATAGATAGGTAGGTAGATAGATAGATAGATAGATAGATAGATAGATAGATAGATAGATAGATAGATAGATAGATAGATAGATAGATAGATAGATAGATAGATAGACAGACAGACAGAGATGGATGGATGGATAGAAGACAGATTAGATAGATAGATAGATAGAGATAGATAAAGATACAGATAGATTAGATAGATAGATAGATAGATAGATAGATAGATAGATAGATAGATAGATAGATAGATAGACAGACAGACAGATAGAGATGGATGGATAGATAGAAGACAGACAGACAAATTAGATAGATAGATAGATAGATAGATAGATAGATAGATAGATAGATAGATAGATAGATAGGTGAAGGTTGGTTCTCTGAGCTTGTGGGTTGGTTTCCAAACGTTTCATTACCAGGCTCGCTAACATCTTCAGGGCTTTTCAACCGGTAGTACGCACACCACCTGGCAGCTGGTGGGCGGTCCTGCCCTGCCCAGCCAAGTCTTAGTGGAGGGGGCAGCAGCACAGGACTTGCCCTGAGGGATTCCTGAGGAGCTGCAGGGCTGCTGGGGGAGACAAAGGCCTGCTGGGTGAAGAGTGTGTGTGTGTGTGTGTGTGTGTGTGAGAGAGAGAGAGAGAGAGAGAGAGAGAGAGAGAGAGAGAGAGAGAGAGGGAGAGAGAAAGAGAGGAAAGGCTTTTGGGAGGAATGTGTGTGTCTGTGTGTGTGTGAGGCAAAGGCTTTTGGGGGAAGTGTGTGTGTGTTTGTGAGTGTGAGGCAGAGAAGAAAGGCTTTTGGGGGAAGTTTGTGTCTCTGTGTGTGTGTTTGTGAGGTAGAGAGGAAAGGCTATTGAGGGGGGAATGTGACTGCACTTTGGCTGCTCAGCAACCAGGCCCTATTTACGGCCTTTTGCAGCGTCCCATGGTCAGGTGGCCATGTTTTGTGAGGGGTTTTGGTGAAAGTCGGCATTTACTTCCTGATTTTGGCCAAACAGCATCCATAGCAAACCATTAGTTTACTTAATGACCATGGCAAAAAGAGATGGTAGAAAGATTTACGGCTGTCATGATTTACGACCTCATTTGCCAGGCTCAATTATGGCCATACGTTGAGCTCTCCGTGGTGCTGAACTTTGAATTGGCCTCCAGCACCTACAACTTCTGGTGGCCAGCCCTTCCAGTGGTTAATTGTTCTGTTAGAAGTTTCTCCTTAATTCCAGGTTGCTTCTCTCCTTGATTAGCTTCTATCCGTTGTCTCTTGTCTTGCCCTCAGGTGCTTTGGAGAATAAATTGTCCCCCTCTTCTTTGGGGCAGCCCCTCAATTACTGGAAGACTGCTATCATGTCCCCCCTACTCCTTCTTTTCTCTAAACTGGCCATGTCCAATTCCTGCAACCGTTCCTCATATGTTTGTCTCCAGACGTTTGATCATCTTAGTTGCTCTTCTCTGCACTTTTTCCAAAGACTCAACATCTTTTTTTTTGTAACATGGTGACCCAAAACTGGATGCACTTTTAGCCTTTAGCTCCCTAGTCACTTATGTTGCTTCTTCTCTGAAGACATTGGCTGAGGACCGCACCCCAAAAGGATTAATGAATGACTCCACCTAGCTTGCAGCATAGAATGAATGGCCACCGGGCCTTTGTGGTACAAGGCATCAAGGCCCATTCGGAGGTAGGAGCTGAAGACCCCCCCCCCTTATCTAATTTATTATTTATTAAGAAAATTTGTATGGCCGTCCAACTCACTCACGGTGACTCCAGGAGAGCTGTGGAAATAAAATACCAAACACAAAACACAAGAATCTCCCATCCCCACTGATGACAACAATCACAACCATCCACTTGATGGGCTCCATATTTCTACGGGGTCCCCTGGCTGGCTGGCAAACTCATGTCTTCAGGCCCTTTCAGAAGAGTATCAAGGTGGGGCCAATCTTATCTCTACAGGAACGATGTTCCACAGGGAAGGAGCCACCACGAAGAAGGTCCTCCTTCTTGCTCCCACCAGGTGGACCTCCTTAAGAGAGGGGACTCGTAACATCCCATTTCCAGTCTTATCTCTGCACAGATGATCTTCCACAGGGAAGGAACCACCATGGAGAAGTTTCTACCAGAGGGGCCTCCTTAAGAGAGGACACCCATAACATCCCCGGCCTCCCCAGTCTGTTGGGTTGGGTAGATGCAACTGGAAAAAAGTGTCCTTCAAATCACTTGGCCTCAAGCCAATGAGAACTTTGAAGAGGACAACCAGAACTTTACATTGGGCCAAAGGGAAATCAGCAACCACTGCAACTCCCAGAAGAGGGTTGACACATCTGCAAATTTGGATTTAGAGAAAACCATGTGGGCTGCCTCATTTTCAGGCCGTTGGAAGCTTCCAGATAGTTTCCAAGGGCAGCCCCATCTAGAACCCATTGCAGTAGTCAAATCTGCGGATGTCTCAAAGCTAGAAGGGAGAGGAAACATTTTAGAGGATAACTTTGTTCTCGTTGTGAACCACCCAATGTTGTGTTTTAACGTGGGCGGCCACACAAATCTTTTGAAGAAACATGGCGTTTTATCATTGTTTTTATCCCGTGTTTGCACTCTGATTAGACATACGTGCATGAGAAGTAAATTTAATATGACCACCATTTGTGGTCCTTATCATGGGACAGTGGTGGGGGAACAATCAGAATGAAATCTTGAGGTGGACAAAACTTGGGAATATTTTGTTCAAACTTGGGCTGGGTCAAAATTGCCCTCTGGGGTCAAAGGCAGCCCCTTCACACTGTCCCCGTTGCTCAGGTTTTGCCTCTGGATATCTGTGCCTGCATGTAGGAACTGCCTCTGATGTGAACAGAAGGAAAACCCTTCATCTATGGAGATTCTCAGTCCTCCAGATCATGGTTGTCCCAAAGGTGCTTTTTCAGGAGACAACAAGAGACAATTTTCTTGCTTTGTTTTTGCCTGAAGATGTTTCACTTGTCAACCAAGAAGCTTCTTCAGTTCTGACTGAATGGTGGAGAATGGAAGGATTTATACTCCTTGCAGACAGTTGGTCATGTTGTGATTCAGGCTCAGCCTGTGGGTTCGGCAGTTGGGTCGGACGACTCAGAGGAGGAGGAGGGGGGTGTTGAAGAGCTTGCTGATGATGGCCTTGAGGCTCCGCAGAGCCCTCAGCCGGGCCCCTCCCACCTGGTCATGACAGAGACCCAGCTGTGTGAGCCTGACAGCGTGGATGAAGATGACCCACAGCTGTCCCTGTTCAAGGACGCCCAACGCAGGAGGCAGTCAAGCAGGAGTAAACAGAGGAAGGCAATGGGGCACCTCGGAAGGAGGCAGAGAGAGGCCACGCCCTGAGCTGTATTTAAGGGGAATGTGTGGGAGGGCTGGTTTGCTGAAGGCAACCGCTTGGATAGTTCCTGTTTCATAGCTCCTGTTTCATGGTTGGTGTCTTGTCTTGCTCTGTTTTATGTTAATAAATTTGGCAGGCTTAATTCCAGCCTCTTGCCGTTTGTAAAGGGGTTGTCCCTGCTTTTGCTGCAGGGCCGGTAGCAGGCTGGTACAGAACAGGTCATTAGCCACAAAGAAGAGGTGTGTGTGTGTCAAACTGTTCTCCAAATCACCTCAAGGCAGAACAAGAAGCAACGAATGGAAACTAATCAAGGAGAGAAGCAATCTAGAACTAAGGAGAAATTTCCTGACAATGAGAACAATTAACCAGTGGAACTCTTTGCCTCCAGAGGTTGTGGGTGCTCCAGCATTGGAAGTTTTGAAGAAGAGATTGGACAACCATTTGTCTGAAATGGTATAGAGTTTCCTGCCTGAGCAAGGGGTTGGACTAGAAGACCTCCAACGTCTCTTCCAACTCTGTCTGTTCTATTCTGTTCTGTTCTGTTCTGTTCTATTCCTGAGTCATTGAGGCCACTTGATGCCCCAAGGTAGATAACCTCCAAGTGGCCTCAACGACTCTCAGAGAGAGTACTAACGACCAGATGACTGCAAGGAATACAAATCCTTCCATTCCCCACCATTCAGCCAGAACTGAAGAAGCTTCTTGGTTGAGAAGTGACATGTCTTCAAGGAAAAACAAAGTCCAGTTTTCTCTCTTGTAAAAACACACGTAGGACTTTTGAGTATTTGGAAAGTATGGGCCAATATATCCCATTATGATATTGATGATGATGATTTATTGCACAATCAGCCAGAGGTTCAGACTGAATTTGACATTTTTGTCCGCAATACGAAAACAAGTAAATGAAGACACAGCCAAGATTCGAGAGAAAGGAAATCTATTAGTGCAAAAAAATTAACAGTTCTCTAGTACAGTACAATAAATGGAAGGGAAAAAAGAAGAACATACAATTGATTTGATTTTAGTCAACAACCAATTCTGAACAAGAAGAGAAAATCAATGCAACTTTGCTTGTATTTTTAAATTTCTGCATGAAGTCTTATCTTTTGCATTTTTCTGGGTTTTTTTTAGAAAACAAACACAAAATAGCCAGGGTGAGGGGGGAAAAACACCTTCTCTCACCCCTGAATGTGAAGTTAGTGTTGGGTACCACAGCCTGGGTGTCCATAAAAATAATCTGATTTTTTTTTTAATATATATATATATACGAAAGAGTTTCCCAAAGCTTCCCAACCAACCTCAGGCTTTCCTGAATTCACTATTCTCAAATTTAAAACAACGGCGGGCAAATCTTAAGCGAAAAAGTTCAGTTGCTGATTTAGGATGGAGAAGAAAGAGAAAAAAAAAATTAAGCCATTAAGAGATGCGTTTATTTCCCCATTCAAGAGGGGAGGAAGTTTAAGAGAAAGGAAGAATAATATCTGGCCCAATCCTGCGCGCATCGGATTCATTGCTACTTTGGGGAAAAAAGACAACGAAGGAAGAAAAAAAAAAGAAGAAAAGCTTTGCAACAAAATGATTTTAGGAAAGAGATTTCCCGAAGAATTAACGCTGAAAGACCACACAGTTAACAGACGGTCTGCTTTTTTCTGAACTATTTTGCTTGTCATTACGGGGAAAGAGATTTTTATTTTTATTTTTTCAGTGTTTCTGAAAAACAGTTACCTCCCTTTCCCGAGAGTTTGCCAAAATAAAATAAAATAAGAAAGTAAAAAAAAAAAGCGTGGGATATTTGCAATATTAACTGACAAGGTGCTGGTTACAAGACAGAAACTAGAGACAGAGCTAAGGCGTAATTTACACTCTGAAGCACGGGTGCTGGAGAACTCTCTCCAAGAAAATTTGGATGGCGTGTCCACGCAGCCACACGTTACACCAGTTTTTGAGAAAGTCACACAGTCACACACACAGAAAAACCCCTGAGACTAATCCATCTGCGGAAAGAAGAATCTGCAACCAAACTGCACTTCCTAGGAAATTCTGCAGAGACCCTGGGCAGCTAAGCCAAGTTTAAGCCAGGTTACATTTGGAGGAGAGATGGGCTCTCAAGCCACGTTAAGAGTGCGGGCCTTCGCCCAATGTGGAACTACAATTCCCATGAATCCTTGAGAGAAGCAAGAATAAAGCCAGGAGGGTCAAGCTCTACGTGCAAATTAAGAGTTCCGAAATTAGTTTCCTGAACATCGAACAAATGTACTTTGAATGGGGTGAGAAAAATCCCATTTTAATTGAGGTGGTTGCTCAGTTTTGATCGTTTGCGTACAGAAAGGACTTAAGACTTCTCCTTTATGACTTGTATTTAATCCTTGTCTCACGGATGAGTCCAAAAGCAAAGCTTTGGAGAACTGGGACAATTACGTTTGTAAATAAGCCAAAATCTCTCTGTACTGATACCATTCATTTCCAGAACCACGGACAGGCTTCGGCCTTTGTCTTGGGCCTTGTTAAACCACAGTTGTTGCGATTAGACCCGTGTTCGTCTTCCACGCTCAAGGATTCATTTTGGCTGAATACCTGAAAGTATGAGGCTCAACATCTCAAGATGTCACCGATTCCAAATCAGGAGAAAAGAAACTGGTCAGATAGCACCACCATGAAGATAGTCCAACTCTGATTCCCAAGTAACCTGCCTTGTAAGGGGCAAGGGCTGGAGTAGATTCTAGGCACCATGGAATTGGGTGAACATGGCTTCCTTCTTCCTTGTCGCTCAAAGGAGCGTATCTGGAAGAACCTAATGGCTTGGTTATATTTTGGAAAGGAACTTTCCAAGTTAAGAAGGGTGGGTCCTTTGTCCCAGAGTTGAAAAAAAAATGGTAGTAGAAGCTGGTCAGTAGCTTCAGCTCAATTTACGATCCCCATCAGCTTTCCCTTCCTCAGCAATCAAACACACAACTGAGAAAACTCTTAGTGGGCTCAGAGGCCCAATCTAAAGGGACAGCCCAACGAGCTATCTCTGTTTCTCCTGATGTTCTGCTACACTTTTAACGTCCTTCAAATCCGCTCGGTCCAAAGTTGGCCACTGCTCGACGATCTGGAGGCTATCTCCTTCTCTTTTCGTCAAAAGTGAACACGACAAATCTCACACTGAGGGGATGACATCTCCCAGGATTGGGAGAGGAACACAGGTCTCCAGTGGAAGGCCATCAACACTATCCTGCCGCAAAACCAAAATGGCATCCATCGGGGAAGAAACTGGTGCGGGGAGGTTTACAGGCCCAAGAGACGAAGAAGAAAATGGAAGTCACTCCCTTACTCCACCTATGGAAGACTACCTGATGCACATGGGTTGTGTGGTTAATGATTCTCAAGCTCCTGCACTGTCTTCCTGGATCCCGAAGGCCAACGCTGTTGGCAATCTTGACTTTGAACGGATGCCAAAAGAGAACCTCACAGGCAAATGGTTAAGTCTAAAGCTTTCATGTGATGGGTTATGACAGACCTTGTGGGAAGTAAGTGACAACACTAACAGGGAACACAAAGTTAAGGCCATGGTGTGCTAAATTTCACTGAGTTCGGGGAGGAGGGGGGAAGCTGCTCTTAAACAAGCATGCAAAGGTTCAAGCTCTTTCTGGATTTCAAACGTATTCAAAAGTCAGCTCAGGTTGAGCTGGGCCGTTTGAGCATCCCAAATCACATATTCTGAGAAACTTTGTTTCGAAATCAGCACAAAACCCGTTTCGACAAATATCAGAGGTTCCTATTGGCAGAAGTGCATCTGGCCATAGATAAGGAGGACAAATAGGATCATTGGAAACCACGGTTTGCTTTTTTCCATAATCTTGGCCACTTTTAAGATAGGTAAGACTTCAACCCCCAGCATTCCTGCCGGCGGAGGAATTCTGGGAGTTGAAGTCCATCAAGTTTAAAGGGGCCAAGGTTGGGAAAAAAAGCCACCCCCATAGTTTAGGAGTTTTGTTTCAACTCTGAAACAGGACAAATTCTGTTTGATGAAGTCCTCGGGATGTCTCTAATTTTGTCCTAACAGCAGGGAGATCAACAGAACGTTTTTGAGTTGGGCTATTTTATTCCAAGCGGAAAACTATTATTATTATTATTGCCCCCCCCCATCTCATCGGGAAACAGTCAAAATATTTTGGTCTCGTCCTGTGAGTTTCTATCCAAACTTCCCCAGCTCTATTTTCTCACAAAGGCTCAGCTGCTCCACAAATGAAAATTCATGATGTTGGGTTAAATTCCCTCCCCTTAACTTCCCTCTAAAAATTTGTGAGCCAACCAATGACGTATCGCCATAGGGGCCGGCAAATAAATAAATAAATAAATAAATAAATAAATTCACAAACTGCCCACTGGTACGCATTCTATTCTCATTCTCTCTCTTTCTCTCTCTCTCTCTTTTTTTGAAAGAATTTTATAGGACATTTCTCCAATACCTCGGACTGTCTCAAAGGCACCTCTGGATGTGACAACCCTGTTCGATTGCTATTGGCTGCTTATTTTATTTTCATTTTTTTTGAAATAAAAGTGCTTAGGAATTTTTGAATTATTATTATTTATTTATTTTTTAAAAAAAACCATGTTAAAGAATTGGGCCCTCCGGGGCAGATGGGAAGCAGATAAACCCTGCGGGGTTCTCAATTTGGGGTTCTGGAAATGGCATTTTTTTTAAAAAAAAAGAAAAAAAGAAAGAAATTGCAGTCATTCCTAAACGGTCCCTGGAGTCATCTGCTGAATGGCCCCATGTGCGAATGCTGACAATATAAATAACGTGAATTCATCTATTGGGATACGTGGGGAAAGGAGAGGGTTATAATATCTGGGAGAGAAAAAAAATGTCCACTTTGCCTGGTTATGATAAAAAAGCAAATTTATAACCGAAGATTCAAAGTTGGCTTCTATGAAGGGACCCAGTTAGTTTATAGATTATTTGGCAAGTCCCATAAGTTTCTGCAACTATTTAAAAAACCCCACGGTGATGTAGACAGACAACAATTGACAGCCATTCCCTAGGTTGGCCTTTTGATCCTTCACCTGTTTCCCCCCCCTTTCATATTTTCAACCAGAAGATCAACATTTTAGAGCTCTTTATTTATTTATTTATTTATTTATTTAAAAAATTAAGATATCAAAAAATAGGCAATTAAAATTAGCATTTATTACATTAGCTTTTCAAGGGGGGTAATCTTATGTACAAGAACAAAAGAGCAACTGCATTTTAAATTTTAGATATATATATATATATATATTAAGCCCCCTCCCTCTGCAAAAAGTGCATTTAATGTTTTTTATATATATCCACTCTGTATTTATCTCCCAAAATTTTATTTATTTATTTTTTTCTAAGAAAGAAAACCCTATCCAACAAACACGGAATGTCTTCTCTGTGCTTTCTCTCTCTCTCTTTTTTTTTTTTTGCTCGCTCAACAACAGTAAATTAGTCATTTAAAGTCGGTTTATTATTATTATTATTTTTACAAGACAACGAACATTTAGAATGCTCTGAATAATAATAACAGTAATAATAGGATTTAAGAAAATTGGCTTTTTAGCTGACGGAATCATCACTTTATCTTCCCTGTAGCTAAACGACATTTTTTTTTAATTTTATTTTTATTTGGTAAAGGGAAAAAGAGAGTTCTAGAACCAGCTCTCAGAAAAAAACCCTCAAACTCTCTTTTTGTGTGTGTGTGTGTGTGTGTGTGTGCATATTCCATATATCATAATATATATTTCTTAAGAACACATAGCTTTAATAAAGCATTTTATTAAAGTTCTCCATAGGCTTAAAATAAAAAAGGGATACTTTAAATGGACACCCACCTAGGAAACTAATCTCACATGGACAGTTAGAAGAAAAGTTTGTTTTTTAAAAAAAAAAATTGGGGTGGGGGGAGAAAAACCCTACAAAGAACAAAAACCCACAGTTTACATTGAAAAGGTTCCTTTCAACTTCAGCAATGATCCTGGATGGCCAAGAGATTAGAACAGAAAGAAGCCACGATGAAAGAACTGGACGTAACTTGACATTAAACAAGATACTCTCTAAGCACAGAGGAGAACCTGATTTAGCCTCTGCCTTATTGAAGACCTCAACGAGACACAGTGGAAGAAGGGAACCACCGCCGCCACCAACCCAGAAGAAGCGGAAGCTGTCCAAAGGATGAGCATCTCCTTTTACATTGGGGTGATGATGATAAGGATGGGACGAGGGGAGAGAAGGAAGCGTGAAAAGCATCAGATTTCAAAGAGAAGAAGCAATCCATTCCAATGGGGGGGGGGGAAGAGTTCTCACTCTACGTCAACTTGCAACCGGAAGTGTCCCCAAGTCCTTGCTTCATGTTTTCATGTTTCTCAACCGGGGCAATTTTTTAAAGACCTGGGGACTTCAATCCCCGGAATTCCCCCCAGCCATCTATGCTGGCTGGGGAATTCTGGGAGTTGAAGTCCACCCATTTTTCAGTGGGCCAGGTTGAGAACTCCTGTTTTTCAGCACATCCTCAAAAGCATTTCCCCCCCCCCATTTCGTTTCATTTTTTTTTTTGTTCGAAAAGTGCAACAGAATCGGCCCACGGAATCCAATGGGTCAACATTAGTGCAAAGAAGAAAAAAGTCCTTGACCATTTAAAGATGCCGTGTTCTTTTTATTCTTAGCGACTATGCTTAAGGCTTTGGGTAGGTGAAGTTGGGTTGAGCTAGAGAAGGGGGGGGGGAAAGCAGGACCAACACAGCCTCCTCTCAAGACCCGACGGGAAAGTAATTGGGGGAGGGGGGAAGGAAGTTGGTCAACTGGTGTGGCTGCTGGAGGGTGGGCTGTCCCCGTGCCGCCATCTTGCTAGCGTCACGTGATCCTTCTCTACTTTATCCCTGCCGGGGTCCTCGCTACAAGCTTTAATGGAGACCAGTCACATTTCCAAGGGGCTTACAAATCGAGAGTCTCGGAAGAACGCATCCAACGTTGGGTGAAGAGGAGGAGAAGATGTAAGAAGTGGTAGAACGTTGAATGAGTTGGGGGTCCTCTCTCTACAACAGGCTTTAATGGAGACCAGTCACGTTTCCAAGGAGCTTACAAATCGAGAGTCTCGGAAGAACTCAACCAACGTTGGGTGAAGAGGAGGAGAAGATGTAAGAAGTGGTAGAATGTTGAATGAGTTGGGGGTCCTCTCTCTACAACAGGCTTTAATGGAGACCAGTCACGTTTCAAAGGTGCTTACAAATCAACAGTCCCAGAAGAGATTCTTCCAACTCAACCAACGTTGGGTGAATAGAAGATGTAAGAAGCGATAGAACGTGAGAACATGGAACCGGTTGGCTTTCCCATAAAAAAAACCCCATTCCTGGATGCTACAAATGATGCTGGTCCAACCCCTGACAGATAAGCTCCCTTCCCACCACAGGAGACAATTATATCTGGCAAAACGTTTACCCCGTTTGCCGTTTTGGATCTGATCCAAATGGGCCAACCTTCTTGGTGTTCCTCAACGTTGGCAAGTCACCTTTCTGTTCCAGCTTGGGTGATCATCTCTCCCAAGTTCATTCACACCACAGCAAGGACGGGACCTGAGAACAGCTAAGGGTGTCAACAAGACAGTGTGTGTGTGTGTGTGTGTGTGTGTGTGTGTGTCCTTCTCGGTCGGGGACAAAAGAAGAATTTTTGGGGTTCTCTCCTATGGTTGTCATGTTTCTTCAGATCAAACTCTTACACCCATGTTAAGCACAACAGTATTTTGGAGGGAGCAAAGAGGCAATTCCTGCTTATTTTTCAACGGAATCAATCCCAGAAGCTCCCAGGTGTATTTGAAGCACAATATCCAGCGCCCCCCCACCCCCCAAAAAAATCATTCCTAATTTTCGGAAACCAATCAGTGGCCGTCGAATTCAGTGCCCCGCATCCCTGCCAAATGTACGAAAGCAAACAACGGGAAAGACACACACAAACCTGGACCACTTCAAGCACCTCGTTGAAATCCACAATTAAATCTACCCCAGGAAAAAAACACATTCTATCAGTGAACACCCTTCGAAGCGAGAAACGCTTCTTCCTGAAATGTGGTTAAAAAAGAAATCAGCAAGTTTCTTTGGCAACACTTTACCACAACCTTAATATATATATATGGATTGGAGGAGGAGAACGCTGCATGCAGTCATTTTTATCATTGCTCATACAAAGAGGATTTGAGATGAATTTAAGGCAGAACAGAGAGGCCAGCGCAGGACCGAATGCAAGACAGAAATGCAATTCTTTTTTTTAAAGTGCAAACGCATCAAAGCTTATGTTAAAGTGTTGCCGTCACACACAGCTCGCTCCCGATTCCATGACCTCCGATTTGGGATTTCGTTCCCGTCCCGCTGACTTTCAATGGGAGAAACACCAGTACAATCGGTACAAACTCTTTGAAGGGAATATTGCGACCACAAAGGGACACCAAGGACAGACACAGAGCTAGAACTGTGCTCTGGATTGGTTTTGAACCAGGGTAATCCTCCCTCCAAGTAGCGCTGGAGTTACGACTGGTGAGGTCAAGGTGGGTGGGAGGGGACAGTATGCATTTTCATTTTGCTTTTTTTTTTTGGCTAGTTCCTCATTATAAAACGAAACACAATTCCTCGGACTCTCTCTAGGGAGCAGGGATAACCCAGATTAAAATTGGATTAAGCACCCTTGGCCAGTCTTGCAGACAATGATACAGGAAAGGGGGCACTAAGGAAGTGGGGGCACCGGCTGTGTTTGGGGTTGGGCAGCAGGGTTGAGTTGCACCCAAGATCAAACTTTGGTTCGCCGTCTTGCAGAGAATTGGGGAAGAGACCTTCGGTGTCCCTCGGCAAGGAAAAAAAAAGAGAAACTTGAACAACAGCGACCAAGAGTTTAAAAATATATATATATATATATACCTATAAAATGCTAAATTGTGCTCATACCAAAACGACATCCTGCCAAGTCTTCTGATGTTTCTTTAGCCAAAGAGGACCCTCGTGTCTAGTGGAAAGTAGAAGCTGGATTTAAGAGAAGAAGGCATCAAACAGGCAAAAGAAAAACGTGGTGGGATTTATCAATTGCGAGGAGACTTTGGAAGGGGGCAGACAGAGAGAGAGAGAGAGAAAGAAGGACACACAACTGGGAAAACAGTCATGGAGACGGGTGTAAAAACAACCTGGGAGAGAAACCACAACTTTTGGTTACAATAAGGAATCTCATGTATCTACTACCTATTTACAAAGTCCACGCTAATTTTTGCATATGCAATCATTGAAAATCAGTGCGAAGCCGAGGATCTCCGTGGAAGAGAAGGTGGAGGACGGGGCGGGCGGGGGGGGGAGAGGGGAACATGTCCATCTAGGCCCCGCCCGGGCCGTCTTTGGCTCCCCTTCCCCTCAAGTGGACAACAATGGTACAGAAGAAAGGCGACCAACAAACAAGAGGACAAAATGGACCCCGGGAACTTGACATGTCCAAAAACTTAAAAAACGGATTACCCTTTCCCATTTACCCCTTTGTCTTTTTTTTTAAAAGAATCTAGGTCAGGGGTCACCGAACTTGGTCAATTTAAGACTTGTGGATTTCCAACTGCCAGAATGCCCCAGCCGAAGGAATTCTGGAAGTCGAAGTTCACAAGTCTGAAAGTGGTCAGCTTTGGCGACCCCTGGCCTAGGTGGGTCAGTAGGACGAGTCGGAAGATGCTCCACTGGCCGCTGAAAAGCGCTTTTCGGATTTGTGCTTAGTATGAATTTTTAGGGTGAGGCGGTCATTCTTGCAAAAAAATTCATCATTTGGGGGGGGGGATATTTTTTTTTTGGTGGAGGCAGGTTTTTCCCCCCCTCTGGCTCTGGGTTCGAGAGAGAGCGGGTGAGAGAGACTTTCAATTTTGCAGGTTACCAATTTTTTCCCATCTTGTACGAGTCGGAAAGGAAAATCGGTGGATCGTAATTCTACCGTCCCAGTGGAAAGAGGAAGATTATGCTGATCTGGATTTATGGGACAAACCCGCCCCCCCACTCCCGAAAAGATTAGAAGGCTTGGATATTTAATCTTGGCCTTACTCCACTCCGCAGCGGCCAGCAAGGACATCTGTTTGGTCAGCCCTGCCGCCGAGACGGTCCTAAGACCCACGTTGTGGTTGGGGAACGCACAGCCCAGCACCAGCAATGAGACATGTATACAAAACCAGAACGACAACAAAAAAGGAGGGAGAAAAAAAATAAACATACACAAGAAAAAAAAACACCCCATGATTCCTGCTTAAAAATTCAAGCTTCCATTTTTATATATATATATATATATATTGATTTCTGAAGTGCAATCCACTTTCGAGGGTTGCTTTAGATATCTGCCTAAATTTTGCAACGTGTCACAGAATCTAATTAAATCCAATCCTCCCCTTTTTTTTATTTATTTCTATTTCCCTATCAAGCCAACAAACCAAAATGGTAAATTCCATTTGAGTCTTTTTCTTCTTTCTTTCTCTCTCTCTCCCTCTCTTTGCAAATATATAGACATATATATATATATGTACATATTTGTTTTTCTCTTACAAAAATAAATTCAATTCTAGGAATTATTTTAATAAAAACAATAGACAACAATAAATTTTTCTCCGTAGAAGATGGTTTCAACGTGTAAACATATTCGTTTCTTTGTTTTTTTTATAGATATATAGATATATATTTTCTTTTAAATTAAGATAAAGTGATTTTTTTAAAGTACCCGTTCCATTTCAAAGTGCTAAGACTTCTTTGTTTCTAATCTCTTTTTTTGTGTGGTTTTTATTGCTTTTTTTTGTATTAAATAAAACATCCATCTTGTTCTGCTTATTTTATATACGGTATATATATATAAATCCTCTCTCAGTACACACATGCTCCCCTATTTAATTACATTCGGCCAAACAGTTCACCTTTTTTTAATATATATTTATATTAAAAAGGAAATCTAAAAAGTGCTTGTCAAAGGAAAAAAAAGAACAAAAAAAAGGAAATGACTAAAATTCATATATATATATATATATATATATATATATATATATATATATATATATATATATATATATATATATGTAGGTCTAGAGTCTCGGGTTTCTTCCCTACACATACAGACACCCGCGAGAATCTACGAAAACAATATATATATATTTTCTTTAAACTGTGCATTTAAAAAATTCTGAAATAGCTAAAGGTGCCCTTAGTTTATTTATTTTTTTAGCTTAGAGGGAGCTGTGTCTTTAAATTTATTTATTTTTTGATACAGCTACTTACTTACCGACAGGAGAGGATAAATAGGAAGAGATTTGGTAAATCACCCCCAAAGACAATTTTGGACCCCAAACCTTATCACGATCCAAATAGACACCCTTAAGCATAAATCTGGCTATCTTAAGACTTCCAAAGGAGGGAACATACTAAAAAAAAGGAAGATTACATAATGGGGGGTGGGGGTGGGAAATGTAAACCCTGAATTAACTAGGGTTTAATTTATGCCAGGAACAAATCATTTTTCCTACAAAGCCATCGCTGGGCATGTATTTAGGGCTTGTTTTGTGCCAAATGAGGTACAGACAAGGTTTTTAGGAAAAGCTGGAGGCAGAGAAAGGGAAGCCCACCTTTTTGCCCTGAGGTGGATATGCCTAAATTAAACTAATCACCATCGGGAGAGGTGAAACATCTGGACGATTTGCTGGCACCTCTGATGTTGGGAGTGTCTCGCATCCGCGTCCCTGGCACGCCGGCTAATTAAAGGACAATATTCCCACATGTACAACAAGGTTGGGATATTTGTACCAGCCCGAGAGGAGTGTGTGTCGGAAAGTGAAGAATAGCGGATGAAGCCAGCAGGTAGCTCATGCAAGCGAGCCATGCCGCGAGATCTTTTCTTCCGCAGATCTCGGTGAGGGGAAAAAACCCCCGATGCCCTTTGAGGAGAGGGAAGAATAACTTGTACTGCAACTTTCAGTACCATTTAAAACAGGGCTTCGTTTGGTCACCTCCGGGGAGGAGGGAAACGAAGAATGAGATTTTAATGACTACTATTAAAATCCTCGCTGGAGCATTGAACAAAGCACCAAAGATCTCAAGACGTTTCTCTGGTTTGGGAGGGTGGGGAAAAAAGCGATTCAGACTGAAACGGATGCAAATCAACTCCAGAAGGAAAAACTAAATCCACTATCTGGAATTGGTAAGCCAAGATGTAGCCTTGCTTGCAGGCAACAGTCTTGGCCTCAGCCAGCTTTGGAAATGGTGGCTTGGTATAACGGTTGAGGGCGTTGTGGTTTGTCTGATCACAAATAATCCCTCCCCCCCCAAAAAAGCTAGCACTTTTAATCCTTTGGCCCACGTAACACTATGTGGGTTCCCCCCCCCCCCGGGTTTGGAAGAAACTCAGGACACCAACTTGAGTTTTCCCTGCTCGACAGGCCAACATCCTATCCCAGAACCTGACATTTGGGAATTGTGCCCTTCACCAAACTTCTAAAAACAGGCCTGAAATTCTCTGCCAACAGCCTTAAGAACTACGATTTGACTTAAAATGAAAGCTCTTCAAGAAGCTTTGTAGAAAAAAAAATGAGAATTTTAGAACAGGGGAGGAGGGGAGGGGAAGGGAAGGGGGAGGGTGATTGGGAAGAAACATAGATATTCTCCCCCCCCCAAAAAAAAGCTTCCTCTTTTTTCTTTGCTTTTTTAAGTCAGCCAACTCACTGACCACCCTCATTGTGTCCCTTTGGAACAGCAGCTTCTAAAATACTTACAAAAAAAGGCCATTATAATATATATGTCTGTATGTCTGTATGTATATATATATATATATATAGTTTTAAAACTTAAAAACTAAAATTCTGGAAGCTTCGTTTCATGTTTTGCAGACCTCTTCTCTCCACACATACTCCCCGCCCCGCCCACGACCCCTGGCTCAAAACCTTGATCACTGGGTGGTCTCCTTTCATCCATGGCTAACAAGAGTTTATAATCGAACGGGAAGATCATAAACAGAGATACATTATACACCTATAAGGCTATTCTGACTTTTTTGTGGGTTTTCTTTTGTTTTTGTCCCCCCCCAAAAAAGGTGAGGAAACCATATATATATATATATATAATATTTTTTTTTCTCAAGAGGAACCGGAGGAAAGTTATAACTAGATTTTGTGACACTTTTTTTTCTTTCTTTTTGGTTTAGGAAAGTCCTTGTGGTTTTTTTTTTTTAATACCCTCAGACAATTCCCCCAGCTACATTCAAACTTCCCGACGCCTCGTTGGCGTTCGAACTCTCTTCAAAGTGCTGTTCTAACTCGTCCTGGGGCGCGGCAGGCCCCTGCGTCTCCTCGGCCTCCTCTCCCCCCGCCAGGCTGCTGCTGTCATCGGGATTCGAACTCGGGACCGGGGCGACGACAGCCGCTTCTCTCACCCGGGGTTTGCGCCCCCTGCGGGAAGGGATGCCGTTGCAGCCATCTTTCTTAAGGTGCCGATGCAAGTGGTCGGATCGGACAAAAGTCTTGAAGCAGCTCTCGCACTGGTACGGGCGTAGACCCGTGTGAACGCGCATGTGGTTTTTCAGATCGTAATTGTGGGCGAAGGCGGCGCCGCATTGCTGGCACAAGTAGGGCTTCTCCCCAGTGTGTTTCCTCATGTGGACCTTCAGCTTGTCTTGCCTGTGGGAAAGCGGGGGGGAGAAAAACAAAAACAAAAGGGGAGTCAGGGCGAATTGGCTCGCTGACTGAGCTCGCTCTTTTTCTCGTCTTGGCTCAGCTAGGTTATCTGCTGAGATGCAAGCAGTGTTTTTCAAACTCGGCCATTTGAAGGTGGACGGACTCCCAGAATTCCCCAGGAATCGTCATGCTGGCTAGGAAATTCTGGGAACTGAAAATTGCCCCCTGGGTATATCCACATATTGCGAGAGCCATTTTCAACTTCCATGATAGCTGGGGAACTCTGGGCATTGCAGTCCATGCTTGAAGAGAGCATCTATATTGGAAAGGCACTAAATTCTTCCTGGGGCAAAGCTCACTTAACAACTATCCCACTTAGCAACAGAAATGTCAGCCCCCCGTCTTGGTCGTAAATGAGGACCTCTAATCTTTTGGGACTCGATCCTGGACAGATTCGGTTCTATCCTGAATCTCTTACACTGTTCTGGATAAAGCAAGATATGGGGCTGTGGAGCTGTGGTGGCGCAGTGGTTAGAATGCAGCGTTGCAGGTTGACTCTGCCCAGAGTCTGCAGTTCGACCCTGATGGGGCTCAAGGTTGACCCGGCCTTCCATCCTTCCGAGGTTGGTAAAATGAGAACCCGGATTGTTGGGGGGCAAGAAGCTGACTCTGTAAACCGCTTAGAGGGCTGTAAAGCACTGTGAAGCGGTAGATAAGTCTGTGCTAGTGCTACCGTATCTATCTATCTATCTATCTATCTATCTATCCATCTATCTATCTATCTATCTCTATCTATCTATCTATCTATCTATCTATCTATCTCTATTTATATCTATCTATCTATCTATCTATCTATCTATCTATCTATCTATCTATCTATCTATCTATCTATCTATATCTATCCACCATCTTATCTCTCTCTATCGTCTCATCTGTCTGTCTGTCTATCTATCTTCTATCTTCTATCTATCTATCTATCTATCTATCTATCTATCTATCTATCATCTATCTATCTATCTATCATCTTATCTCTCTCTATCTTCTCATCTGTCTCTCTGTCTGTCTGCCTATCTATCCTATCCATCCATCCATCCATCCATCCGTCTATATTATCTCTATCTTCTCATCTGTCTGTCCGTTGATCTGTCTGTCCATCCATCCATCCATCCATCCATCTATATTATCTCTCCCTCTCTCTGTCTATCTATCTCAAGAGATCTGGTGCAGTGGTTAGACTGCAGCATTGCATTTGGCACTTAATTGTGGTCGTAAGTCGAGGACTTCAGGACTGCCATTCGGAAACTTTTTCCTGGCTGGCACAGCCAGAGGGATGGGAAAGAAATGTCCAGCAATGCCACCCTGATGTTGTGTTCTGGAGGCAGTCAGGGCTTTGGGTAGCTCTCCAGAGTCCCAGAGGGGGGGTGGCGCTGATTGGATGTTCCAGTTTTTGTAACCATCTTATGTCATTCCAGGCTTCAAAAACCTTTTAATGGACTCTGGATGGCTCAGACAATTCCCCTGACTGGACAAGCTAAAAGCATCATCAACCAAAGCCAGGACAAAGGAGTGGAAGTTCCTTCTCCCTGTTAAGTTTATGAGACCTGTTGGTCAAGCTGCATATTAGAATAGAATAGAATAGAATTTAACAGAGTAGGAAGGAACCGTGGAGGTTGTCTAGTCTAACCCCCTGCTCGGGCAGGAAACCCTATAGCATTTCAGACAAATTGGCTGTCCAGTATCTTCTGAAAAACTTCCAGTATTGGAGCATTCACAGCTTCTGGAGGCAGGTTGTTCCACTGGTTAATTGTTCTAACTATCAGAAAAATTTCTCCTTAGTTCTAGGTTGCTTCTAGTTCTAGGCCAGGGTTAGGACACCTTGGCTCTTTTATGACTTGTGGACTTCAACTCCCAGAATTCCTGAGCCAGCCATGCTGAGAGGAAAGGGAGAGGTTTCCAAGCTGAGCCATGCTGGCTGAGGAATTCTGGGAGTTGAAGTCCACCAGTCATCAAAGAGCCAAGGTTACCTAGCCCTGGTCTAGGCCTAGGCCGCTTTATGACTCGTGGACTTCAACTCCCAGAATTCCTGAGCCAGCCATGCTGAGGGGAAAGGGAGAGGTTTCCAAGCTGAGCCAGGCTGGCTGAGGAATTCTGGGAGTTGAAGTCCACCAGTCATAAAAGAGCCGAGGTTGCCTAGCCCTGGTCTAGGCCTAGGCCGCTTTATGACTCGTGGACTTCAACTCCCAGAATTCCTGAGCCAGCCATGCTGAGGGGAAAGGGAGAGGTTTCCAAGCTGAGCCATGCTGGCTGAGGAATTCTGGGAGTTGAAGTCCACCAGTCATCAAAGAGCCAAGGTTACCTAGCCCTGGTCTAGGCCTAGGCCGCTTTATGACTCGTGGACTTCAACTCCCAGAATTCCTGAGCCAGCCATGCTGAGGGGAAAGGGAGAGGTTTCCATGCTGACTCATCCTGGCTCAGGAATTCTGGGAGTTGAAGTCCACCAGTCATCAAAGAGCCAAGGTTGCCTGCCCCTGTTCTAGGCCAAGGTAGAGAAACAGTGGCCCAGACAATTTCCAAATAACCAATGAAGTCCGTGGCAGCATAGTAGGAACACAGAATGTGGGAAAGAAAATTAGAAGCTCCCTGAGTGAAAAGGGTCACCACTTATGGTGGTCAAACTGGAAAAGCTGGATCTGCAATTCTCCTTGGCAGGCAATGGGAGACGGAAGGTAAGAGTCCGAAAAAGGCTTTGTCATCATAGCATATGACTGTCTTAACAAACCTTCAAATCTTTAAGGTTGAAGAGGATGAACCTCACAAAAAGAGGGGGGGGGTGTCAACCTATTCTCCAAAGCACCTGAAGGCAGGACAAGAAGCAACGGATGGAAATTGACCAAAGAGAGAAGCAACTTGGAACTAAGGAGGAATTTCCTGACACTGGGAACAAGTAATTAGTGGAACTACCTGCCTCCAGAAGAGGTGAATGCTCCAACACTGGATGTTTTTAAGAAGAGACTGGACAACCATTAGTCTGAAATGGTATAAGGTTTCCTGCCTGAGCAGGGGGTTGGACTAGAAGACCTCCAAGGTCCCTTTCAACTCTGTTATTCTGTTCTGTTCTCTCCTGGATGCAATGTCTGGAGTGGAACAAGAGACCAGCTTTGAGGGTTGGGGGGTGGGATGGTGTAAGAGGACAAAGCATCTCCCATCCTCTTCCGGTTCTCCCCCCCCCCAAAAAAAAGAAGGTCTTTTGCCAAAGGAAAAGAATTCACTTTGTCCTCAGCTTACAACCACTGCGTTTAGCGAAGCTAGAATGGTACTGCCAAAAGTGATATGTCGCACATTAAGTCACAAAAGTGACGTTTGATCGCTTTTCACACCCCCGTGGCAGCATCGGGTCGTAAATTTTGATCGCCGGGATTCAAAATTCGGGATGTTGGGCAACCGGTTCGTACTTATGACGGTCGCAGGGTCCTCTGTGTGTGTGTGCGCGTGCGTCACGTGATTTCCCCCTTTGGTGACTTTTTTTTTGACTAACAAAGTCAATCGGGAAGCCGTGTATTCTCTTGAACCGCCTTGCCAGACTAGGTTAAGAACTGTTAAGGGATTCGCTTAATCACAGTGGCCAGAAAGCAGGGCAAAACTCACGGAGCGACCGTCTCGCTTAGCCACGGAAATGTTGGGATCGTTAAGTCAAGGCACAGTCTGTATTGTGCCAAGCTTTCCACTTTCCCTCGGGTGTTGTAAAGTAGATTTCCAAAACTTGGCTTCTTGGTGTGTGTGTGTGTGTGTGTGTGTGTGTGTGTCTAATCCCTACCCTCTTCCCTTTTTTTTGCCCTCCTCGCCCCGAAAAGATTTGGCAAATGGGTTTAGGGCACCAACTTCATCCTGCTTGGAAGCAGTCCCACTGTCCATTCTCATAATGCACTGCACGGCATGGAAGAACAATTTTAATGCAAAGGGACACACGGACACACACACACACGAGGGAGAATGGTTCTAAAAACATTAAAAGTGGGGGGGGGGGAAATAATTTGCATTCTCTACAAGGTCCTGAAGAACCAACCTAGAAGATCCTTCTGGAAAATACGAAACAAAACCAAGGCTGCATCGCTTACTCCAAAACTCACTTAGTGACCAAGTGAATCCAGTTCCTGGATTTGCACAAGGAGCAGACTTGCGGAGTGAGCTGGGTTGGCCCAACCTGCTCAGTCTCTCTGTCTCTCTCTCTCTCACACACACACACACACAGACACACACACAAAACCACAGCACAACCCTCCTCCCCAGGAGTGAAAACTGGTCCAACTTGTGTTGGGTACGGATGGAGATGCGAGTCCCGATGGCTTTAAAATGGGTCTACAACTCCAATCCATCTATCCCAAGTCTCTTTCTCAGACTCGGCAACTTTGAAAGGCCTGGACTTCAACTCCCAGAATTCTAGGTGGCTGGGGGAGGTGGGGTGGATTCTGGGAGTTGAAGTCCAGGCATCTCACAAAAGGTTCTTAAGTTGAGAAACACTGCCGTAGATTTTCAACTGAGAATAATGGTTAGAGGGGAAAGGGGGAAAAAACTATTACTTTTCTTTCTACTTGGAAACCGCTTCTGGATTTTGTGCTCGAGGTGGGGGGGGGAAATGAAACTTCGATTTGGGGTTTTACTGATGAATAGGTTCGTTGTTACAGAAATGGCTGGTTTACATTATTATGGAAAAGTAAAAAGTTGAGGCTATTGCCTTATTTTTACTGCACCAAAGGGAGTTGAAGTCAATGCCTTTTCTTTCTCCTTTCCCCCCTTCTTCTTGCACTTTTTCCTCCCTTATTTCCCTCCTTTTTTGGGGGCTGGTATTTTTGTATTTTATAAACTAATTTTTTAAAAAAGAGAGAGAATAGTGGTTACAGTCCCTCCAGGAGGCAGCCTGGCCCCACGGATATATCTGGGGCTCTATCCCGCCTCAATTTCAGCAGGCCTGACCATCAGTAAAAAGTCTGTGAAATTTGGAGGTGCAAACATCTGGAAAAGGCTTGTCTCCAGAACAGCTGGAGTTGGGGGTTATTGGAGATCAACTATCCTGTTCAGTTGGGGTCCTCACGATTCAACAAACACCCATGGGTTACCTTCTGCTCAGCTTGTGATCCGCCACCTCTGCTTATAGGTAGTCCTCGATTTACGACTGTTTGTGTAATGACAGATCAGGGTGACAACGGGCTCACAAAAAGTGACTTATGACCCATCCTAAAAGTTAAAACCACTGCACCACCCATCACATCATCGCCATTTGGGTGCCACCTTGTAATTTGTGACGACTGCAGCATCTTACAGCCGTGTGATCACAACGGGCCCCCTTCCAATCAATCAGTCAATCGGGGAGAGAAGCTGGCTTCCCTTAGCGACCGTGTGATTTGCCTAACAACTGCAGTAAAAAAGAAAAAAGAAAAAGGGTTTCAAAACAGGATGTGGTCAGATCACGGCTCACTTAGCTACAGAAATCCCATTTCTAATTGTGTCGTAAGCCGAGGACTACCTGTAGACCGCCCGTTTATCAGCCAGAGGAGTCTTCGCCGTGCAGCAGCCAAAAATATGAACAAGCACATTCTGATCTTGAAAAGGGGGCCCAGTCAAATTTGGGAACGTCTTCCGACAACCAAATTGTTGGAAGGAAGTGTAGGAAGAGCAAATTAAACAACCCTCTTCAAAATCAGACTGAAAATGGCCTGGGATTCTCCATATGGAGGGGCAAATGTGTAAGGTAAAGATTAAAAAAACAAATCCCTGTTCTGACTCTAGAGGGCGCTGCTCACTTCTGTTTCTTGGCCGAGGGAGCTGGCATTGTCCAAAGACATTTAAGACACACTGAACACTGTTACCTTCCCACTGAAGTGGTACCTATTGATCTACTCGCATTTGCATGCTTTCGAACTGCTACCGTGTTTCTCCAAAAGTAAGGCCTACACCAGGGGTAGGCAACCTTGGCTCTTTTACGACTCGTGGACTTCAACTCCCAGAATTCCTGAGCCAGGATGGCTCATCTTGGAAACCTCAGCTGGCTCAGGAATTCTGGGAGTTGAAGTCCACGAGTCGTAAAAGAGCCAAGGTTGCCTACCCCTGGTCTGCACCAACAATAAGCCCTAGCTTGATTTTTGGGGGTGGGCCTAATATAAGCCCTACCCTAAAAATAAGCCCTAGTTTTGGGGTGAGGCACACACCCCAAAATCAACCTAGGGTGGGAGCAAGGGTGTGCAGATGCGGCCAGGCCTCTCCTCGCTGGCCCACTTCTTCTTTTTCTGAGGCCTCTTCTGCAGCCAGGCCTGCATTTCTCAGTCACGGGGCTTTCCGGAAGGCCTCTGCAGCTGAGACCCGAGCTATGGCTTCCATCCGTAGCTCAGTTCTGCAAGATCTCAGCAGCCAAGCACCAAGCTATTGAATCCATAGCTCGGTACTCAGCTACTTAGGCTTTCTGGAAAGGCCTGACTGCAAAATACAGGCCCGAATGCAGCTGCACAATTTCGGCTCCAGAAGAAGTGGATCGGCTGGGTGGGCCTGTTGGTGCCAGAGGTGAGGTAAGGCCTACCCCAAAAATAAGACCTGGTGCCTCTTTTGGAGGCAAAAAATAAAATAAAATAAGACCCGGTGTTAATTTTCGGGGAAACACGGCAGGAGCTGGACTAAGGAATGGGAGCTCACCCTGTCCAGCAACACTCAGGTCTCAAACCCAGGCTAGAAAGCTGACAAGCTCGGTGTCTTTACCTGCTGAGCCACTGTGCCCCAGCAAATGAGCATCATCCCAATTATGAGGGTATAACCAAAAAGCTAAAAAAAGAAAGCAAAGTGGAAGAACAGCCAATCTCAGTCAAATTCTAGGAATTTTAGCTACGTTTTCCCTGGGATTGGTTTAAATACGGGCCGTCCTCGACTTATAACCGTTCATTTAGTGACCATTCAAAGTTACAACGGCACTGGAAAAAGTGCCTGATGACCATTTTTCACACCACCATTGCACCATCCCTCCTGGTCACGTGATCAAAATCCGGACACTTGACGAATGGCATGTATTTATGACGGTCGCAGTGTCCCGGGATCATGTGATCTCCTTTTGCGACCTTCTGACCAGCCGAGTCAATGGGGAAGCCAGATGCATTTAACAACCGTGTTGCTAATTTAAGAACTGCAGTGATCCACTTAACGACTGTGGCAGGAAAGGTCGTAAAACGGGGCAACATTCACTTAACCGCTGCCTTGATTAGCAACGGAAATTTTGCACTCATCCGTGGTCGTAAGTCGAGGACTACCTGAAATTTCTTGACAAGGGAAAACTCCCCCCCCCTTCCTCCGGCGGCTTCTTCCCCCTTCTCTGCGGTTCCCCTCTTACCTTGTAAACCGAACTTTGCAAATGTTACACTCGTACGGCTTCTCTCCGGTGTGGGTTCGAATATGGCGGGGGAGCTTGCCGGCTCCCTGGATGACTTTCTCGCAGATGGGACATTTCTGGAATGCTTTTGCACGGATTTTCTTCTCCACCTTTTGAGACCAGGACGGATATTCGCCGCCCTCCTGGGAAGTGCTAAAATAATTCAAGTAATAATCCATGACTCCGTCGTCGTCCTTGCGGTCCTCGTCGGCCAACTGCTGCCGTCCCACCGAATTGATCATTTGCTGCAGGAGCGCGCTGGCGGCCAAGCCGTCCACTTCCTGCGAGTCTTCCTCCCGTTCGGCTCCCCTGGAAGCAAACGCCGGAGAATCGCCCGCCTCCTGCTGGTCCAACTGAATGCTGGCTGGCCCGTCATCCTCCCCCATGGACACCGGCAGGCCACGTCCACCGAATTGTCCATTTTGAGCGGCGGGGAACAAGGACGCCTGGCCCTTCACCTCGTCCTCGTCCCACATGGCGTGCTTGGCATCGGGATCACAGTCATTTGCCTTTGGTCTGTCACTGAGAGCGGCCTGCGAGTAGAAGTCCATGCCGTTGCATTCCGGCTCTTCATCCTCCTCTCGGCCACGGAAGGTGAGCCTCTGAAGGTCTCTAAAGTCTTGGTTGGTCCATGAAAAGGTGCCCTGTTGGCCGTTGATGGGATTACTCTGGAAAAACTCCAGGTATTCTTTTGCTCGGAGATGGTTCCTTTGATCAATTTGATCTACTGTATCCATCTGGTCCGTTTTGGCCAGAATCTTCCTGTCCAGGAGATCCGTGCAGACGTCCCTCACCGCCTGGATCTCTAGCAGCTTGGCGGCGTTGAGGATCTCGCCGACGTTCGAAGTGCTGACGGTCAGAGTGGCGGTGTAGGCGAATTCCAGCAAGGCCGAGAGGGCGTCCCCGCTCACAAAGTCTATCTCGTACACGTTCTGCTGGTCAACCACCAGCCCTGAGGTGAAAAGCTTCTTGAAGTATTGGCTGCAGGCCGCCAAGACTGAGCGATGGGTGGGGAACTCCTGCCCGTCCACCAGGATCACCACGTCGCAGAGCAGCCCGTTGTTTCTCTGTTCGTTCAGGCTGCTCAAGATGTCGCTGCTGTGGTCGGGGAAGGGGATGCCAATGGGGCCATCTACACCCTCCATGCTGGCACCAGAGGGCTGTCAAGAGAGACAAAACACATGCGGTCAATTAAGGAAGTCGGTCGGGAGTGGTTTCCCCAATCCTCCATTTTGTACAGCCACACCGATTATTCCCCCCGCACAACCAATTAGAGACACTACTCACATTTCCCTGAAAATAAGACCGGGTCTTCTATTAATGTTTTGCTCCGAAAAAGACGCATTAGTGCTTATTTTGCAGTTAGGTCTCATTTTCGGAGAAATACGGTACTACTGTATGTCCCCAAAAATGAGACCTAACCACAAAATACCATATTTCCCTGAAAATAAGTCCGAGTCTTCTATTAATTTTTGCTCCCTGCTTATTTATTTATTTTCGGGGAAACAGGACTAGTATCCTATTTTCCCCCAAATAAGACCCGGTCTTATGTTAATTTTTGCTTCAAAAGACATTTTAGGGCTTATTTTCCCGTCAGCTCTTATTTTCGGGGAAATACGGTACTATTTTCCCCAAAATAAGACCTTTCAGGATGCTTGTAATATAAGCCCCACCCCCAAAATAAGCCTGTTAAGATCCGTCAGTGAGACAGACGCATTTAGTACCGTATTTCCTGGAAAATAAGACCTAACCACAAAATAAGTCTAATGCGTCCTTTGGAGCAAAAATTGATATAAGACCCGGTCTTATTTTCAGGGAAATATTGGTAAATGTGTCCCTCTGGCTGACGATCTTAACTCGGACTTATTTTTCAGGGGTAGGGTTTACATTACGAGCATCCTGGAAAAAAAAATTATGCTAGGACTCATTTTCCAGTTAGGTCTTATTTTCAGGAAACCAGGGTAGCTCCAGTTAAAAAGGTAAAGGTTCGCCCGCACACGCGTGCTCGTCGTTTCCGACTCTAGGGGCCGGTGCTCATCTCTGTTTCAAAGCTGAAGAGCCAGCGCTTGTCTGAGGATGTCTCCGTGGTCATGTGGCCGGCATGACTGGACGCCAAAGGCGCACGGAACGCTGTTACCTTCCCACCGTGGCGGTCCCTATTTTTCTACTTGCATTTTTACCTGCTTTTGAACTGCTAGGTTGGCAGAAGCTGGGACGAGTAACAGGCGCTCACTCTGTTAAGCGGCACTCGGGATTTGACCCGCCAAACTGCCGACCTTCTGATCGACAAGCTCAGCGTCCTAACCCACTGAGCCACCAGTTAATTAGGGTCTCCAAATCTGGCCACTTTTAAGATTTGTGGATTTCAACTCCCATGCATGGCCGGCTGGGGAATTCTGGGAGTTGAAGTCCACCGTACTAAAGGTGCCAAGTTTGGACAAGACACCACCCCTACCCCCCGGACTAAAAAAATAAAATAACCAGAAGATCCTTTAATCTTTAATCGGCGACAGGGAGATGCTGCTTGGGGACATTTACAAAATGGTTGCCAAGGTCTTTGTGGGCAAATGTTGTGGTATTGCCGAGAAAGCTGTTTCCTTTGTTATTGTAGCTTGACTAATAGAATATTTGAAGCTCAGGGTTGAACTGTGGGATCCCTGGTGCTCTCTGAGCTGGGTGGTTTCCTTGCAGATGTTTCATGACCCAACTGGGTAACGTCATCAGGGATAGAAAGCAGTGGGGTTTGTTATACTGTTTATATACTAGCAGTCTAATGGCCCAATCAAGGAACCATCCAGAACACTCAGACCAAGACTGACACTATAGTATATAAAATGAGAGCAAACTCCACTCCCTTCTAGCTCTGATGAGGTTACCTAGTTGGGTAATGAAACGTCTGCAAGGAAACAACCAAGCTCAGAGAGCACCAAGACTCCCCTTCCTTCCTTCCTTCCTTCCTTCCTTCCTTCCTTCCTTCCTTCCTTCCCTTCTCTTCTCTACAAACTCCACTCCCTTCTAGCTCTGATGAGGTTACCTAGTTGGGTAATGAAACGTCTGCAAGGAAACAACCAAGCTCAGAGAGCACCAAGACTCCCCTTCCTTCCTTCCTTCCTTCCTTCCTTCCTTCCTTCCTTCCTTCCTTCCTTCCTTCCTTCCTTCCTTCCTTCCTTCCCCCTGCAAACCCCACTTCCTTTTTGCACTGATCAGGTTGCCTAGTTGGGTCATGAGACGTCTGCAAGAAAACCACCCAGCTCAAAGAGCACCCAGTAGTCCACAGCCCTCTTCCTCCTCCTCCACAACTCCCCCTCCCTTGTAGCACTGATGATGTTACGTAGTTGGGTCGTGAGACGTCTGCAAGGAAACCACCAAGCTCAGAGAGCACCAAGGAACCTCACAGTGTTTTAACTTTGTTATAACTGCCGACTCCTGTAGACCCTGGGTGGCTTTATACTGTAAATGCCAAGCCAGAAAACTAGTTAAAAACACGCAAACCTTTCGGGGTTAAACCCAAAGAAATCAAGCCAAACTGACTAAAATAATCAAGCCACAACAAAGGAGAGACACCCCCCCCCCAAACACATTATTCTCCTAGTCAAGGAGAGAAGCGACCTAGAACTAAGGAGAAACTTCCTGACAGTGAGAACAATTAACCAGTGGAACTCCTTGCCTCCAGAAGCGGTGAATGCTCCAACACTGGAAGTTTTTAAGAAGAGACTGGACAGCCATTTGCCTGAAATGGCGTAGGGTTTCCTGCCTGAGCAGGGGGTTGGACTAGATGACCTCCAAGGTCCCTTCCAACTTCTTCTTATCATCATCATCATCATCATCATCACCATTTCTGAGACCTTAAGCAGTCCCAGGAGATGGGACTGTCCTTGACTCTGGGGGGTGCTGTTCCCAGAAGCTGGGGGTCGCAAAAGAGAACACCCACAAGGAGATAAGCTTTAACAGAAAGGACCCGGAGGTTAGCCACGCTGCCAGGACATACCAGGCAGAAACAGTAAGGGGTAGTAGTTAGAGAGGTTTTCTGGTCTTCTGTCACAAAGCGCTTTATAAGTGACCACCGGCCCTTTGGATTGTGGCCAGAAGTCAAAGGGCAACCGGTGCAGTTTCCAGAGCAGCGGAGACCCAGGGGCCCGGAGGGAGGGGCCCAGCGCGGCTCGGAACAGCTGTGCCGGTTTTAGATGGTTTGAAAGGCCCAACCCATGTAAAGCACCCCTTCCTTCCTTCCTTCCTTCCTTCCTTCCTTCCTTCCTTCCTTCCATCCATAACAAAATAACAGAGTTGGAAGGGACCTTGGAGGTCCCCCCTGCTCAAGAAGGAAACCCATTCCTTCCTTCCTTCCATCCATCCATATCTATCCCTTCCAACTCTGCTATTCTATTAGCTATAATGTATCATCTATCTATCTATCTTCCATCTATCTATCTTCCATCTATCTATCTTCCATCTATCATCTATCTATCTATCTATCTATCTATCTATCTATCTATCTATCTATCTATCTATCTATCTATCTATCTATCTATCTATCTACTATCATATCTGTCCTATCTATCTATCTATCTATCTATCTATCTATCTATCTATCTATCTATCTATCTATCTCTATCATCTAATCTATCTATCTGTCTGTCAGTCTATCCATCCATCTCTATCATCTATCTATCTGTCTGTCTGTCTGTCTATCTATCCATCCATCCATCCATCCATCTCTATCATCTAATCTATCTGTCTGTCTGTCTGTCTATCTATCTAGCCATCCATCCATCCATCCATCTCTATCATCTAATCTGTCTGTCTGTCTGTCTGTTCTATCTATCTATCTATCTATCTATCTATCTATCTATCTATCTATCTATCTATCTATCTGAATTAACAGAAGAACAGAGTTGGGAAGGACCTTGGAGGTCTTCTAGTGCCACCCCCTGCTCAAGGCAGAAGACCTTATATCATCCCAGGCAAATGGCTGTCCAGTCTCTTCTTAAAAACCTCCAGTGTTGGTTCACCCACGAGTTTGGGTGGCAAGCTGTTCCACTGGTCGATTGTTCTCTCTGTCAGGAAAGAACAGGTTGCTTTTCAGCCTCTCCGTGGTCACATGATCAAAATTTGGGCACTGGGCCCCTGGCAGGTATTTATTTATTTATTTATTTATTTATTTAATTAAATTTTTATACCGCCCTTCTCCCGAAGGACTCAGGGCGGTGAACAGGGCATATCTTAAAACTACAAAAGTACAAAAGTTAAAAAAGAATTAAATTATTGCCCACAATAAAAACAATAAAATATATATATAAATATTAAAACCCTAAGTAATTCCCCATCAGGCCAGGCCAGCTTGTTCAAATAAATGGGTCTTTAACCCGCGCCGGAAGGAGCGGAGATCCGGTGCCATCCGGAGCTCAACCGGCAGCTGATTCCACAAAGCCGGAGCGCCCACAGAGAAGGCCCTCCCCCTGGGGGCCACCAGTCGACATTCTCTGACTGGAGGCACCCTGAGGAGGCCCTCTCTGTGGGAACGCACGGGGCGGAGGGGAGTCAACGCCGGCAGCAGGTGGTCCCCGAGGTATTCCGGACCCATGCCATGTAAGGACTTGAAAACCATCACTAAGACCTTGAACCTCACCCGGAAGACAACTGGTAACCAATGCAGCTCGCGGAGCAAAGGTGTAACATGGGAGTACCGGGAAACTCCCAAGACAACTCTCGCGGCTGCATTCTGTACCAGTTGGAGCCTCCGAGTGGTCTTCAAGGGAAGCCCCATGTAGAGAGCATTGCAATAGTCAAGACGAGAGGTCACGAGCGCATGAGTGACCGTACACAGGGCATCCCGGTCTAGATAGGGCCGCAACTGACGCACCAGGCGAACCTGTGCGAAAGCCCCCCTGGTCACGGCTACTACATGATCTTCTAAGGTAAGCCGTGCATCCAGGAGGACTCCCAAGTTGCGAGCCCTATCTACGGGGGGTAAAAACTCACCCCCCATAGAAAGTGATGGAACATTTTGAATGTCCCGGGATGCCGGAATGTACAGCCACTCAGTCTTGTCAGGGTTGAGTTGAAGTCTGTTCCTCCCCATCCAGACCCGAACCGCCTCCAGGCAACGGGACATCACAGCGAGGGCATCACTGGGGTGGTTTGGGGTTGAAATGAAAAGTTGGGTATCATCAGCATATTGATGATACCCAACTCCAAAACCACGAATGATCTCACCCAGCGGTTTCATGTAGATGTTGAACAGCAGAGGCGAGAGAACCGAACCCTGAGGAACTCCACAAACGAGAGACCTAGGGGCCGATCTCTGCCCCCCTGCCAACACCGACTGCGAACGTCCCAGGAGATAGGAGGAGAACCACCGAAGAACTGTGCCTCCCACTCCCAATCCCCTGAGACGCCGCAGCAGGATACCATGGTCGATGGTATCGAAAGCCGCCGAGAGGTCTAATAGGACCAGGACAGAGGAATATCCCCTATCCCGGGCCCTCCAGAGATCATTCACCAGAGCGACCAATGCCGTCTCCGTGCTGTACCCAGGCCTGAAACCCGATTGGTACGGGTCTAGATAATCCGCTTCATCCAGGACCAGAGGGAGCTGATGCGCCACCACACTCTCAACAACCTTCGCAAGAAAGCGAAGGTTGGGAGACTGGACGAAAGTTGTTCAAGACAGCTGGGTCCAAGGCAGGCTTCTTGAGGAGAGGTCTCACCACCGCCTCCTTCAAGACGGTGGGGAAATTACCCTCACTCAAGGAAGCAGATATCACCGCCTGGAACCAGCCTCGTGTCCTCTCCCTGGCTGCATAAACCAGCCAGGAAGGGCACGGATCCAATAAACATGTGGTGGAGCTCAACCTCCCCATAATCCTGTCCACTTCATCAGGGGTCACAGAATCAAACTCTTCCCAGATAACATTGACAAGACCGCCCGTGTCCTGATCGTCAGACTCTGCCCAGCTGGAGTCCAAACCGGTCCGAATCCGAGCGATTTTATCCGACAGATGTTGACCAAACTCCTCGGCACGACCCTGCAAGGGATCCTCCCTCACCTCCTGATTAAGGAGGGAGCGAGTCACCCTAAACAGGGCGGCCGGGCGATTATCTGCGGACGCGATGAGGGCAGAGAAGTAATTACACCTCGCTGCCCTCATCGCTGCGAGATAAGACCTAATATAGGTTCTTAACCGCAACCGGTCGGATTCGGATCGGCTGGACCTCCAGCAGCTCTCTAGGCCCCGTTTCCGACGCTTCATCTCCCGGAGCTCCGCGGAGAACCATGGAGCTCAATGGGGTCAGGGGCCGCAGGGGTACAACTCGGTCCAGTGCCTCAGTGGCTGCCCTTTCCCAGGCTTCCACTAAGGCATCCGCCGAGCTGTGAGCGACGGAGGCAGGTGGGGATCCCAGCGCTGCCTGGAACCCAAGAGGGTCCATTAAGCGTCTGGGGCGGTACCATCTAGTTGGTTCCACATCCCCACGGTGGGGGGTGGCAAGACGGAAGACCAGCCGCAGGAGGTGATGATCGGTCCATGACAGGGGCATAATAAATGGAGAGCCCCCACCAAGATCATCCAACCACCGTCCAGATAAAAAAGCCAAGTCAAGGGTGTGGCCTCCCTCATGAGTTGGTTCAGAAATTACCTGCGTCAGGTCCATGGCCGTCATGGAAGCCATGAACTCCCGGGCTAACTCAGATGACCCTCCCAGGGATGGCAGATTGAAGTCACCCAAAACTAAAAGTTTGGGGAACTCAATCACCAAACCGGAGAGGACATCGAGTAGTACGGGCAGGGCTGCCGCTGTGTGACTAGGCGAAACGTACACCAGCAGCAAGCCCAACTGCGCCCCCGAACCAAACCTCAAAAAGAGAGACTCACACCCGACTATCTGAAGAACGGTGGTCTCCCGCGGACATAAGGTCTCCCTAATAACAACCGCCACTCCCCCGCCCCTACCTTGAGCCCGAGGCCGGTGTAACGCTCGGAAACCTGGTGGGCAAATGTCAACCAAAGGGACCCCACCCTCTGGACCCAACCAGGTCTCGGTGATACAAGCCAGGTCCGCATGCTCACCCTCCACCAGATCCCGCACAAGGGGAGCCTTATTAACCACGGACCTGGCATTCAGGTACACCAGCCGGAGCTCAGGAGGCTGCACATCTTCGCTCCCGGCACCTCGGGGAAGAACCAGAGGGTCGGAGCGCCTCACCGCTTGCAAACAGCGGAGACGGCCCTCCCAGTAACGATACGGCCCTCTGTCCATACGCCCTCCCAGTAACGATACGGCCCTCTGTCCATTTATGACACTGGCAGCGTCCCGGGATCACGTGATCACCATTTGTAACATTCGCAGGTGGCTTCCAGCAAGCCAAGCCAATGGGCGAAGCCAGATTCACTTAATGACTGCATGAATCAGTTAACAACTGCAGGGATTGGCTTAGCAACCAGAGAAGAAAAAGTTGCAAAATTAGGGGCGTCTCGCTTAACGTGGACATTTCAGTCCCAAATGTGGTCGTAAGTTGAGGATGTTTTGCATACATTGTTTGGATTTATGCTGTGATTGACAGCAATGACATCCAAACCCCGAAGGGGAAACCTGACTTGCTAAAAATTTACACGGGCATCTTCAAAAGCCTACAGGACTAGCAACTTATATTTCAGGCTTTTCACAAATCCTAAGAAACATACAGGAAGTCCTCGAGGTATGACCACAACTGAGCCTAGAACTGGAACAGGCAACCTCGGCTCTTTTATGACTCATGGACTTCAACTCCCAGAATTCCTCAGTCAGCTATGCTGACTGAGGAATTCTGGGAGTTGAAGTCCATGAATCATAAAAGAGCCGAGGTTGCCTACCCCGGCCTAGAATATCTAAGCCAGGCGGTTGTTAAGTCAGCTTTGCCCCACTTTATGACTTTTCTTGCCGCAGTGATTAAGTGAACCACTGAAGCTGATCATTACTAACGCGGTCATTAAGTGAATCCAGCTTACCCCATTGACTTTCCTTCTCAGAAGTTCATAAAAGGGGACTACGTGATCCTGGGTCACTGCGACCGCCGTAAATATGAGTCAGTTGCCGAGCGTCTGAATTTGGATCAGGCGACCACAGGGACGCTGCCACGGTCGTAAGGGTGAAAAACGGCCGTTAAGTGCCAATGTAACTTCAAACGGCCGCTAAATGGACAGTGGTAAGTCGAGGACTTCATTCTGGGGTCCCAGACATAAAAGCCAAGCCCAGATGGTTTGGAAGCGAAGCTGCCTTGTGGTACACAAATCCCTTCAGCACCCTTGTCGTGTGGCTAAACACCACAATCCTACAATAAAGCAGCACCCCAACAGGAAAATCGGGCTCCCCACTCACCACACGCAGATGCAGGAACGAAGAAAAACAAACTCTGATTTCCCTAACCACAGTTTGTGGAATACAACCCTCCCAGGATGCTGCGGAGGCTGCTAAAAAACCCGTCAACAAGTCAGCTGCTTGAAAAATGAGCCCCTCCCGTAACAATTGTGTTTTAAGCAACCCTGTTAAACATTTCATGCTGCTAGTCACCATGTATATCTGTGTGTGTGTGTGTGTGTGTGTGTGTGTGTACATACATACACAGACACACACACAGACACACACACATACATATATGTGTGTGTACACACACATAATACATATATATAGATACATACACACACCATATATATATATATATATATATCTACTGTATATCTATATCTATCTATCTATCTATCTATCTATCTATCTATCTATCTATCTATCTATCTATCTATCTACCTACCTATCTATCTATCTATCTATGAAGTTGTTGAGACTTTGGAAAGAGTGCAGAAGAGAGCAACGAAGGTGATTAAGGGATAGAGGCTAAAACATACGAAAAAGGATTGCAGGAATTGGATAGGTCTAGTCTAGACAAAAGAAAGACCAGGGGTGACATGATAGCAGTGCCCATATTTGAGGGGTTCCTAGAAAGACAAGGGGGTCAAACTATCCTCCAAAGCCCCGGAAGGCAGGACAAGAAACAACGGATGGAAACGAATCAAGGAGAGAAGCAGCCTGGAACTAAGGAGGAAACGTCCTAACAGTGAGGACAATCAACCAGTGGAACTACCTGCCTCCAGAAGTTGTGGGTGCTTCATCACTGGAGGCTTTCAAGAAGAGACTGGATGGCCATTTTGTCCAGAATAGAATCTCTGGCTTGAGTAGGGGGTTGGAGAAGAAGACCACCTCCAAGGTCCCTTCCGACTCTGTTATTCTGCTGTTGTTGTTATTATTATTAAACTTCAGAGACCCTCAAACGCCCAGCCTGAATCCCAGGGTCTCAGAATAAAGGCATCTTTATTCCATTCTGCTCTTCACAAGACCGTTCAACCCCCATCTTTTCTCCAAGGAAGGGGTGTGGAAGAAATGGGGCTGACCACCATCCCTCTTGTCCTCCAAACAAACCGCAGGAAGGGGAGGCCGCCGCCACGCAAACCAGCTCCTGAATTTTGCAAGCCCCGGCACTTGGCACAGGGCTCCACACCGCCTGGAATGCTTCCAACATCTGTCAGAAACTAACCACTGGAGATGGATGACACCTTGTGACCAGAGGGGGGAAACTATCCACGTGGTGTGAGAAGTAAACAGCGAGGGTCACGGGATGGGGTGGGAAAATGGGCCGTTGGGTGTGCAAATTGCACGCCCTCTAATGCGTGACTGCGGGCGAAGGCACCAACTCCTTCCATCCCAAAGTGCCCGTTTTGCTGCACTCAAGGCACGGAAATGCCATCCCCACCCGGGGTTTGCGATCAGTGCCTGCCACAAAGAAGAGGGGTGTAGGGGTGTGTGTGTGTGTGTGTGTGTGTGTGTCAATTCTCCAAAGCATCTAAGGGCAGGACCAGAAGCAATGGGTGGGAACTCATCAAGGAGAGAAGCAACTTAGAACTAACTGAAGGGATGTAAATCCTTGCTTTTCCCCCACCAGTCCGGTCAGAAGCTGAAGAAGCTTCCTCGGATGAGAAGCGAAACGTCTTCAAAGGAAAAACAAGAAAGTCCAGTTGCCTCTTGGAAAAACAAGCACAACCGGGACCTGGATGATGGAGAATCTCCAGAAGACAAACCTGGAACTTAGGAGGGATTTCCTGACAGTGAGAACAATTAATCAGTGGAACGACTTGACTTCAGAAGTTGTGGGTTGAGACTGGACAGCCATTCGTCCAGAGCAGGGGGCTGGATTGGAAGACCTCCAAGGTCTCTTCCATTTGTTTCTCTATTCTAGATTCTGCTCTGTATTCTGTTTCCTATCCTATCCTACCCGATATTCTGTTCTACAGGATATTCTATCCTATGCTGTCCTATTTATTCTCTATTCTATTCTATTTTATTCTCAATAAAGATTCTATTCTATTCTAATTCTATTCTATTCCAATATCTATTCTATTTCTATTCATTCCATTCTATTCTATTCTCTATTCTATTCTCTATTCTATTCTCTATTGTATTCTATTCTATTCTATTCTATTCTATTCTATTCTATTCTATTCTATTCTATTCTATTCTATTCTATTCTATTCTATTCTATTCCATTCCATTCTTCCATTCCTTATTCTATTCCATTCTATTCTCTATTCTATTCTATTCTATTCTACATTCTCTTCTCTTCTTCCATTCCTTATTCTATTCCATTCTATTCTCTATTCTATTCTATTCTACATTCTCTTCTCTTCTCTTCTTCCATTACTTATTCTATTCTATTCTATAGTCTATTCTATTCTATTCATTCTATTCTCTATTCTATTCTACATTCTATTTCTATTTCTATTTCTATTTCCATTCTATGCTATTCTATTCTATAGTATATTATATTCTAAATCATGGGTTGGCAACCTGCGGCTCCAGAGCCGCATGCGGCTCTTTGAGCCGTCTCCTGCGGCTCCCAGCCGCCCGGTGCGCGCGCACCTCTTCGAACGGGCAGTGGTGTGCGCGCACCTCTCCAAATGGAGAGTGGCACCGCCCGTTTGGAGAGGTGCTCACGCACCTCTCCGAATGGGCGGAGGTGCGCGTGCACCTCCTCCCGAACAGGCAGTGGCGCCGCTTGTTGGGAAAGCTGCCGCGGCCCGTTTGCACAGCTGCCGCCTTCAGAGGAAGGCGGCAGCCTGCAAACGGGCCGCGGCAGCTTTCCCAACAAGCGACGCCGCTGCCCGTTCCCAGAGGCGGTAGCTCTGCAAACGGGCCGTCCGAACAAGCGGCGCCGCTGCCGATTTCGAGAGGTGCGCGCGCACCTCTCCGAACGAGCGGAGGTGCGCACGCACGTCTCCGAACGAGCGGAGGTGCGCGTGCACGTCTCCGAACGAGCGGAGGTGCGCGTGCACCTCTCCGAACGGGCAGTGGCGCCGCTTGTTGGGAAAGCTGCCGCAGCCCATTTGCAGAGCTGCCGCCTTCCTCTGAAGGCGGTAGCTCTGCAAACGGGCCGTCACCGTCGTGCAACCGGTTCCATCATACATTTAAAAAATGGCAACCGTGTGCATCCGCGCATGCGCAAGAAAAAAAATTTCTCTAAGGAGAAATTTCCTGACAGCCGGAACAATTAACCAGTGGAACTACCTGCCTCCAGAAACTGAATGCTCCAACACTGGAAGTTTTTAAGAAGAGACTGGGCAGCCATTTGTCTGAAAGGGTATAGGGTTTCCTGCCTGAGCAAGGGATTGAACTAGATAACCTCCAAGGTCCCTTCCAACTCTGTTTCTATTTTATTCTATCCATTCCATTCCATTCCATTCCATTCCATTCTATTCTATTCTATTCTATTCTATTCTATTCTGTAATTCTTATTCTATTCTATTCTATTCTATTCTATTCTATTCTATTCTATTCTATTCTATTCTATTCTATTCTAATTCTATTCTATTCTATTCTATTCATTATTCCATATTCTATTCTATTCTATTCTATTCTATTCTATTCTATTCTATTCTATTCTATTCTATTCTATTCTATTCTATTCTATTCTATTCTAATATTGCAACAGCCCTGAAAAAATGACTGTTTTTCAGAGTTCACAGGCATTGGAACATCCCCGTGATCACATAATCAAAATTCGGACACTTGGTAACTGACTCATATTTATGATGGTCGCAGCGTCCTGGAGTCCTGTGATCCCCTTTGGCGACCTTTTGGCAAGCAAAGTCAATGAAGAGGCTGGATTCACTTAACAACCAGGTTACTTATTAACAGCTTCACTGATTCACTTAACAACTGTGGCGAAAAATGTCATAAAATGGGGCAAAACTCACTTAACCGTTTTGCTTAGAAATTTTAGGCTACAGGAACTATCTCTAATGGGTACATTTTACCTTAGGATATGGAGTGCTTTGAACTTCTAGAAACGATGGAAAAATTGTGCAGAGAGCCATTTTCTTCAGAATGGAATGGAATGGAATGGAATGGAATGGAATGGAATAGACTAGACTAGACTAGACTAGACTAGAATAGAATAGAATAGAATAGAATAGAATAGAATAGAATAGAATAGAATAGAATACATGTAAAGGAATAGAAAATATGGAATGGAATGGAATGGAATGGAATGGAATGGAATGGAATGGAATAGAATAGAATAGAATAGAATAGAATAGAATAGAATAGAATAGAATAGAATAGAATAGAATAGAATAGAATAGAATAGAATAGAATAGAATAGAACGGAATAGGAATATAATATAGAATAGAATAGAATAGAATAGAATAGAATAGAATAGAATAGAATAGAATAGAATAGAATAGAATAGAATAGAATGGAATGGAATAGAATATATGTAAAGGAATAGAAAATATGGAATGGAATGGAATGGAATGGAATGGAATGGAATGGAATGGAATGGAATGGAATGGAATGGAATGGAATAGAATAGAATAGAATAGAATAGAATAGAATAGAATAGAATAGAATAGAATAGAATAGAATAGGGAATAATGAATAGAATAGAATAGAATAGAATAGAATAGAATAGAATAGAATAGAATAGAATAGAATAGAATAGAATAGAATAGAACGGAATAGGAATATAATATAGGATAGAATAGAATAGAATAGAATAGAATAGAATAGAATAGAATAGAATAGAATAGAATAGAATAGAATAGAATAGAATAGAATAGAATAGAATAGAACGGAATAGGAATATAATATAGGATAGAATAGAATAGAATAGAATAGAATAGAATAGAATAGAATAGAATAGAATAGAATAGAATAGAATAGAATAGAATAGAATGGAATGGAATGGAATGGAATGGAATGGAATGGAATAGAATAAATAAACTATAGAATAGAATAGAAAAGAAAAGAATATACAATAGAATATAGACTATAAAATATAGAATATAGAATATATAGAATGGAATGGAGTGGACTGGACTGGACTAGAATAGAAAATTAAATAGGGAACAGAACAGAATAGAAGAAGTGGAAGGGACCCTGGAGGTCTTCTAGCCCAACCCACTGCTCAGGCAGGACATCCTATTCCATTTCAGACAAGACCATTTTAAGTACCGATAGCATTGAAAAAAAGAGACACAACCTGTCCTCGCACTTACGACCGTTGCAACATCTCCAGGGTCACATGATCAGAACTGGGAGGCTTGTATTTTTGACGATTGTAGCATCTCAAGGTCACGTGGTCCCCATTTTGTGACCTGGCCCAGCTGCTTTCTGACCAGCAAAGTCAACAGGAAGAATCTGGATTCGCTTAACAACCAAACGATAACAACCGCATAATCCACTTAACAACTGCAGCAATTCACACAACGACCGTGGCCATAAAAAGGCCATAAAATCAGGAACTCACTGAGGAGTCAGGGGTACTCTCTAGCAGTCAGAAGACCCTTTGATTTCACACCATATAGACAGATGTAACCATAGCTGCAATGGGGAAAATGTGACCGTCCTAGAACCAGGCCAAGTCCCAAAATGCCGGGGAATTTTCTAGAAGCCTGGCACTCTGACCGATCAGCCATCGACGGGCACGTAGGCGTTAACCACGCCTACAGAGGATGCGAAAGAGGCAATCAACCAGCCCCCCAAAGGGAGCAGAAAGACTCCAGCACTTCTCCGCCACCAGCAATCGGCACCCGGATCAGCAGAGGTTAACTCCAAGGTCACCTTCGGACCGAGTAAGCAACACCCCAGTGAAGATACGGCCAAGGAGCCCTTAGTCAACGGCCCAACCGAAGAATCCCTAAGACCGGCCCCCCACCCCCAGGCAGGCAGGCAAGACACCAGAATATAAAGTGACAGCAAAGCCCACTCCTTGCTAGCACTGATGACGTTACCTAGTTGGGTCATGAGACGTCTGCAAGAAAACAAGCAAGCTCCGAGAACAACAAGGACCCCACTGTCATTGAATCCTCCTCCTCCTCCTCTCCACAAACCCCACTCCTTGCTAGCACTGATGACGTTACCTAGTTGGGTCATGAGACGTCTGCAAGCAAACAAGCAAGCTCCGAGAACACCAAGGACCCCACAGTCATTGTTTTCTTCCTCCTCCTCCTCCTCTCCACAAACCCCACTCCTTGCTAGCACTGATGATGTTACCTAGTTGGGTCACGAGACGTCTGCAAGCAAACAAGCAAGCTCCGAGAACAACAAGGACCCCACAGTCATTGAATCCTCCTCCTCCTCCTCCTCCTCCTCTCCACAAACCCCACTCCTTGCTAGCACTGATGATGTTACCTAGTTGGGTCACGAGACGTCTGCAAGAAAACAAGCAAGCTCCGAGAACACCAAGGACCCCACAGTCATTGAATCCTCCTCCTCCTCCTCCTCCTCTCCACAAACCCCACTCCTTACTAGCACTGATGACGTTACCTAGTTGGGTCATGAGACGTCTGCAAGAAAACAAGCAAGCTCAGAGCACCAAGGACCCCACAGTCTTCCTCCTCCTCCTGCTCCTCCTCTCCACACACCCATCTCCCTTCTAGCGCTGATAATGTTCTCTAGTTGGATCATAAAATGCCTGCAAGAAAACCACCAAGATCAGAGAGCACCAAGCACCCCACAGTCTTTCTCCTCCTTCTCCTCCTCCTCTTCACACACCCGTCTCCCTTCTAGCACTGATGACGTTACCTAGTTGGGTCATGAGACGTCTGCAAGAAAACAGGCAAGCTCCGAGAACACCAAGGACCCCACAGTCATTGAATCCTCCTCCTCCTCCTCCTCCTCTCCACAAACCCCACTCCTTACTAGCACTGAAGATGTTACTTAGTTGGGTGACGAGACGTCAGCAAGAAAACAATCTAGCTCAGAGAGCACTAAGGAACCCACAGTCGTCGTCCTCCTCCTACTACTACTACCTCACTTCCTTCTAGCACTGATGTTACCTAGTTGGGTCATGAGACGTCTGCAAGAGAGCCACCAAGCTCCGAGAACACCAAGGACCCCACAGTCATTGAATCCTCCTCCTCCTCCTCCTCCTCTCCACAAACCCCACTCCTTACTAGCACTGAAGATGTTACCTAGTTGGGTCACGAGACGTCTGCAAGAAAACAAGCAAGCTCAAGAGGGCACCAGGGAACCCCCTCAGGCCAACCCCGAGCTACAAATATTCCCCTTTATGAGGAACTTACTTAAGCCTCTTGTTCAGCTTTGGAAAAATACCAATTGGGATCATAAGTCGCAAACTACCTATACATATATATCTTCTACCCGACTCCAATCAATTCTTTTCCACATTTGGACAGAAAACCTGAAGAAACGGCGATGTCGAGGAAAGCAGGAGATCCAAGCAGTTCAAAAGGGTATAAAGATTTATTGCAAATTTATTCAGCTCTCCACAAGGACCCGAACGGGCAACGCAACTTGTTGGTAAAGAATGACTTCCCAGTGAGGTGGATTTAGGTCCCTTCTGGGCAGAAAAGGCATCAATTCTGATGATGATATATTTGGCCCCTCTCTTGGTTTCTGCCTGGTTACCTCCTGCAGGCTACTTAAAGATTTTTGCAACCTGCTTCAGAAAACCTACACCCTAAAATAAACTTAAGGGAAGAAAAAAAAGAAGGAAGCTTAAAACAAAAAAAAGTCTGCCCATTCTTAATTTAATTTAATTTAATTTATTAATTTTTCTATACCGCCCTTCTCCCGGAGGACTCAGGGCGGTGTACAGGGCAAGAATAAAACACAGAGATTTACAAAAAATAAAAGATAATTAAATACATGCCCGATTAAAAAATACAGTTAATACATGGTAAAAACCCCAATAAAAATAGTAAAAAGACCCCACCAATCCCCCCTCAGGCCAGGCCGGCTTGCTCGAACAAGTATGTTTTCAGATCGCGGCGAAAGGAGCGAAGATCGGGCGCCGTCCGGAGCTCAACCGGTAATTGGTTCCATAACTCCGGGGCGCCCACAGAGAAGGATCTCCCCCTGGGGGCCACCAGTCGACATTCTCTGACCGGTGGCACCCTGAGGAGACCCTCTCTGTGGGAACGCACAGGGCGGAGGGAAGTAGACGCCGGCAGCAGGTGTTCCCTAAGGTACTCCGGACCCCTGCCATGTAGGGCTTTAAACACCATTACTAGCACCTTGAATCTCACCCGGAAGACAACTGGTAACCAATGCAGCTCACGGAGCAGAGGTGTGACATGGGAGTATCGGGAGACTCCCAACACGACTCTCGCGGCTGCATTCTGTACCAGTTGGAGCCTCCGGGTGGTCCTCAAGGGAAGCCCCATGTAGAGAGCGTTGCAGTAGTCTAGACGAGAGGTCACGAGCGCGTGAGTGACCGTGCATAAATCATCCCGGCTTAGATAGGGCCGCAACTGGCGCACCAGGCGAACCTGGGCGAAAGCCCCCCTAGTCACAGCCACCATGTGATCTTCCAAGGTGAGCCGTGAATCTAGGAGGACTCCCAATAATTCACCCCCCATAGAAAGAGATGGAATATCCGAATAGACCCGGGATGAAGGTATGCAAAGCCACTCGGTCTTGTCTTCTCAATAATGCAAATCCACTAATTTGTCTGTTAGGCCAGGGGTTTCCAAACGTGGCCACTTTTTAAGACTCGTGGACTTCAACTCCCAGATTTCCTCAGCCAGCCACATTTAAGACTTGTGGACTTCAACGCCCAGAATTCCTCAGCCAGCCAGGAATGAGGAATTCTGGGTGTTGAAGTCCGTAAGCCTTAAAAGTGGCCAGGATTGGAGACCCAGCCCTGGGTTAGGCTGATTAAGAGGATTAAATGCCAGTCAGTGAGTTCATCTATGAACGACACCGCAGCCATTTCCTCAGCTTAACGCCTCTCCCAGATGGGATGCCGTTCCATCTGCCGTGAAAGGAAATCCTCTTTCCAGCCTGCCAGCTTCGCAAATACATCTGTGTCGGGTGGGTTTCCCCCCCTGCGGCAGCAAGACACAAGTGGGACAGCCCTTTCGACCTCCTCCTGCTGGATCACTTATTCTGGCTTCGCTTCCCGATCTAAACGAAGGCTTCTAGATCTCCTGGTGGTCTCCCATCCAAGGGACATCTAAACAAGAGTGACCTCTATTGGCATCTCCAGGAGCTGCACCCTCCGAAGCATGAGAGTAAGAGAGCTTTAAAGCAACTGCCGGAGACCCCCATCTCATAGACGCCCCCATCTGGGGGAAGGGGGAAGTGCAAGGGGGGGGCTAGAATGATTAGCAGATGATGTCAGAAACCAATCTGATGAATTCTGGGTGGGCTGGGGCAAGTTCCTGCATTTCTTTTAACTCCTGAGGACTAGAAACTTGATCAGATGGATGGGGAAACAGGATCCACCGGTGGGATACAGGTAGTTCTCAACTCGCACCCATTCATTTAGCGACTGTCCGGAATTACGACGACACTGAGAAAAAAGTGGCCTGCGATCATTTTTCACATTGAATGATGGTTGTGGCATCTCCAGCATGACGTGGTCAAAATATGGACACTTAGCAACTGATTCATCTCAAACCTCGGGCGCCACGGGCGCGACAATTCATACTGATGACGTGACCCCCCCTTTTGCAACCTTCTGGCAAGCAAAGTCAATGGGGAAGCCAGATTCGCTTAACCACCGTGCTGCTTGCTTAATGACTGCAATGATTCACTTAACGACGGTGGCAAGAAAGGTCGTAAGCTAGGGCAAACCTCACTGAAAAACTGCCTTGCTTAACAATGGAAATTTTGGGGTCCATTGTGGTCGTAAGTCGAGGACTCCCTGTATTACAGTCACATGAGAAATGTGCTGTCTCCCCAGCATTGTCTCACTTAGCAACGGAAATTTTGCAGTCCATTGGACCATAGGTTCTTGCAGTTCTAGTGGACAATCCCTTAGATATGAGCCAGCCGATTGCTGCAGCTGCCAAAAAAGCCAACACAGTTCTAGGCTGCATTAACAGAGGGAGAGAATCAAGATCATGTGAAGTGTTAATACCACTTTACAAGGACTTGGTAAGGCCACACTAGGAATACTGCATCCAGTTTTGGTCACCACGATGTAAAAAAAGATGTTGAGAATCTAGAAAGAGTGCGGAGAACAGCAACAAAGATGATCGGGGGACTGGAGGCTAAAACATACAAGGAACGGTTGCTGGAATTGGGGATGTCTAGTTTAATGAAGAGAAGGATTAAGGGGGACATGATAGCAGTGTTCCAATATCTCAGGGGCTGCCCCAAAGAAGAGGGAGTCAAGCTCTTCTCCAAAGCACCCGAAGGCAGGACAAGAAGCAATGAATGGAAACTAACCAAGGAGAGAAGCGACCTAGAACTAAGGAGAAACTTCCTGACAGTTAGAACAATTAACCAGTGGAACAACCTGCCTCTAGAAGCGGTGAGCGCTCCAACACTGGAAGTTTTTAAGAAGAGACTGGACAGCCAATTTGTCTGAAATGGTATAGGGTTTCCTGCCTGAGCAGGGGGTTGGACTAGATGACCTCCAAGTTCCCTTCCAGGTATTCTATTCTATTCTGTAATTCTTTTTCTTTTCTTTTCTATTCTATTCATTCCTCTTTTCTATTTCTTTTGTAATTCTAATTCTAATTCTTTCCTATCCTATCCTATCCTATCATTATATATTCTATTCTATTCTATTCTATTCTATTCTATTCTATTCTATTCTATTCTATTCTATTCTGTAATTCTTTTTCTATTCTATTCATTCCTCTTTTCTATCTCTTTTCTAATTCTAATTCCTTCCTATCCTATCCTATCATTATATATTTATTTAATTTATTTATTTATTTAATTTAATTTGTATACCGCCCTTCTCCCGAAGGACTCAGGGCGGTGAACGGGGCAATAAATATTCTATTCCATTCCATTCCATTCCATTCATTATTCCATATTCTATTCTATTCTAATTCTATTCTATTCTATTAATTCTATTCTATTCTGTAATTCTTTTTCTATTCTATTCATTCCTCTTTTCTAATTCTTTCCTATCCTATCATTATATATTCTATTCTATTCTATTCCATTCATTATTCCATATTCTATTCTATTCCATTCCATTCCATTCATTATTCCATATTCTATTCTATTCTATTCTATTCTATTCTATTCTATTATTAATTCTATTCTATTCTGTAATTCTTTTTCTATTCTATTCATTCCTCTTTTCTATCTCTTTTCTAATTCTAATTAATTCTAATTCTTTCCTATCCTATCCTTATATATTCTATTCTATTCCATCCCCATCCCTAATTCTCTTTTAATCGCAACCCAAGGACGAACTCTACCCGGTTCAGAGGGGGGGGGCTCTTTGAAAGAGGCCCCAATCCCTTCCCGGCCCCCCTGAGGGTTTAAGAAGGCTCAGCAGAGAATACCACCCCGGTAAATCCAATGAGAGAGCGGCTTCTTCTCCTAATCCCTGCTCTGGGTGATTGACAAGGTGACAGGCCGTGGCCGGAGATAAGCTTTCCGGCTCTCACACAAAGTCCCGCAAGCCCCCTTGTCCCCGTGGGGGCTCCTCCAGGCCTTCCCTTTTGCTGAGAGGAAAGGGGGGGAGGAGGAGGAGGAGGAGGAGGAGGAGGACGGACTCTCAGCGGAAGAACAAGGGGTGGGCCCACACGCATTTTGAGGAAGTGAAGAGTTGCACAACATCAGCTGCAAGCTTGCCGGTGGGTTGAAGAGACAGAAACAGGACTTCAAGATGGTGGCAGATGGAGAGCTGGAGACAAACAAGCAGAGCCAACAATGGACCGTCTGCAAAGGCTAATGAGTAAAATAGGAATGGGAATGGGAATGGATAGGGATAGGGATAGAGTAAGAATAGAATGGAATGGAGTAAGAAATTTGAAATACAGAATTGGAAGGGACCTTGGAGGTCATCTAGTCCAGCCCCCTGCTCAAGCAGGAGAACCTGAACCATTTCAGACAAATGGCTGTCCAGTCTCTTCTTCAAAACTTCCAGTGTTGGAGCATTCACCGCTTCTGGAGGCAAGGAGTTCCACTGGTTAATTGTCCTCTCTGTCAGGAAGTTTCTCCTTAATTCCAGGTTGCTTCTCTCCTTGATCAGTTTCCATCCGTTGCTTCTTGTCCTGCCTTCAGGCGCTTTGGAGAATAGCTTGACTGCCTCTTCTTTGGGGCAGCCCCTGAGATACTGGAAGGCTGCTATCATGTCACCCCTCGTCCTTCTCTTCATTAAAATAGACATGCCCAATTCCAGCAACCGTTCCCGATATGTTTTGGCCTCCAGCCCCCTAATCATCTTTGTTGCTCTTCTCTGCACTCTTTCCAGAGTCTCGACATCTTTTTTACATCGTGGTGAGCAAAACTGGATGCAGTAATGAGGAGGGGGACGTTCCTTGCACCCTCCAAGGGCTGCGGAAAATTTGCGAATTGCACAAGTTTGGATTGACCCATGAAGGTTCCTCAAACAGGCCTCTCCAGCAACAAGCCTAGAATCTCGGTTTGATTGCAGAGCAATGCCACCAGGAAAACTGTAGCTCTGGGCTGGCTGCACGTCGATTGCTCTGCTTGTACTCTAGAACGACGAATTGGTTTTGTATGGTTCTGATGCAAAAAAAAAAGGCTGAGAAGTGTCTGGTTTTTGTACCTTTTACTATCGTGGATTTTTTTTAAGGGTGGGCTCATTCTACGTTACTGCAAGGTGGCAACAAGCCTTGGTGGAGCAGTGGGCTAATGCCTCCTTAAGTAACACCAGCTGCCTGCAATTAGTGCAGGTTCGCATCCCACCAGGCTCAAGGTTGACTCAGCCTTCCATCCTTCCCAGGTAGGTAAAATGAGGACCCAGATTGTTGGGGGCAATTAAGCTGACTTTGTAATAATGCCACTTGGGGTGTGTATGAAAGCCCTAATAAGCAGGCATATACATAGAATGAAGGCTACTGCTAAGCTTGTAAGCCGCCCTGAGTCTTCGGAGAAGGGCGGGATATAAATGGAATTAAAATAAAAAATAAATAAATAAACAGAATCTTCCAGGCCTGAAAGTACAAGTCTCCTGCCGTCTCTTTTACAGCCTGAGGAACTAGGGGCCACGGCCCACTACCGGGCCATGGCTTCTTGGCCACCGGGCCGCAAGTGGCTGGTCAATCCACGCGTGTGTGCACGCTCACTCCTCCTTGCACCGGCACTAGGCGAGCCGTGAGCCAAGCGCCAAGGCTAGCCAAGCCACAAGACTTGTGCCGGCACTAGCCAAGCCGCGAGCCTGATGCCAGCGCATTTGCAGATGGAAGGCTGAGTCAATCCTGAGCCGGTCAAGATCGAACTGCTGGCAGCGGGCAGAGGCAGTCTGCAATATCATACGCTAACCACTGGGAGGGAAGGAAGGAAAACATCACTTATAGACCACTGTGCCCTAAGTGTTTTACAGCCCTCCTTAAGCGGTTTGCAAAGTCAGCCTATTTCCCCAAAACAATCTGCGTGATCCCCTTTTGCGACTTATTTTTTTTTTAAAATAAGTTTGTTTTATCGTAGAGAATAAAAATACAGAACAGTAAAATAAACAAAATGAAACAAAAGAAAACATACATTCAACCTTAACCACAAAAAAAGAAAAGAAAAAATCATGTACAAAAAAAAAGGGTTCAATTAAATTTAACATTTAATGTGTAGGATCCACCCTGGCTGAGTGCTGAAAGAAAAGAAAAAGCAATAAATTCTCCTCCCCTTTTACACGTGTGTGTGTGTGTGTGTGTCTGTCTGTCTGTCTGTCTATCCATCCGTCCATTTGTAAAAGGGGAGGAGAATTTATTGCTGTTATATACGTATATATTATAATACATATAAAAGAGGAAAAAGCCAGGCAACTGACTCGCATTTATGACCGTCGCAATATCCCAGAGTCACCTCATCTCTTTTTTTCGCGACCTTGTGACCGGAAAGTCAAGGGGGAGGGGGGGGGAGAGCCAGGTTTATTTACCGACCGTACGACCAGTTTAATGACGGCAGTGATGCCGCTTCGCAAACCGTGGCCAGAAAAGGTGGCACGAACGGGGCAAAGCTCTCACCGGACGGCCGTCTCGCTCAGCAAGAGCGGAGTTGAGGCTCGGTTGTGTCGCAAGTCGAGGACCAGGTGTTAAAATGAAAGGCGTTTCATAAAAACAAACCCCCAACAACCCAGGGCAGCGTGCCAGCAGGGCGTCTTGTCTGCGCACTAACCATGTTTGAGCCTGTTTGCTTCAGGATGCCGGTGGTGGCACCACCCCCCTCCCCAAGAACGGGCATCTCTCCCTCGACGGGCAGGTGTTTAGGCAGGGCTGTGAGAACGAGTCGGGCAACTTCGCCGAGCGTCAGGCTGCTTCCCCAAATCAACACATGCCAACATGAAAGGCAGGCCGTGCCAGGCGCTGGGCGAAATCCAGACGAGCCGGCTAGTCTGCTTAGAGGGCACTCGGATTGGGGCGGATCTCTCTCTTTCTCCCCCTCCAGCTTTGCCACCAACGTTTTCTTTCAAAAGTAGGTTACGGTTGGGTGTCGCAACGTGGCTGTTGCCCAAAAACAGGTTACTCCACCCAAAGCCCGCTGTGCCAACACGTCCCCGGTGTGTCAAAAGGGAGACCACACGGATCTGCCTGGGAAACGCACTGCCAGCTGTTGAGAATTCAGACTGCTCTGGTGGGTTGGGTTTGTTCTGGAGCCCCCCGTGTCTCATCGGACACGCGTGCAGGGCCGGAGACGGGCACATGCAAGCCAGAGGCGGGCCTTGCCTTAAGCCTTTAAAAGGGGGCGTTTTTTTGCCCGGTGGGCTGTTCCATGGCTTGGTTGTCGACATGCCGGCTGATTGCAGTTGACTGAACAAACCATGGTAAGGTCAGACACACTCTGCCCGAACCGAGCTGCAGTCCCGATTCTGCCTCCAGAAGCGGTGAATGCTCCAACACTGGAAGTTTTTACGAAGAGATTGGACAACCATTTGTCTGAAATGGCATAGGGTTTCCTGCCTGAGCAGGGGGTTGGACTAGATGACCTCCAGGGTACCTTCCAACTTTGATTCTATTCTATTCTATTCTATTCTATTCTATTCTATTCTATTCTATTCTATTCTATTCTATTCATCTGCTTGACATGTGGTCCTTGACTTATGACTACAACTGAATCCCAAATTCTGGTTGCTGAGCAAGACATGGTTGTTAAGCAAATTTTGCCCCATTCCACAGTACAATTCGCATCATTTACAAGGCCTCTCAGATAGCGTTGGAGCTTCTGATATGACATCTACAGCGGCAAATAAATGTGAAATACGGGAAGTCCTTGACTTACAACCATGACTGTGTTCAGAACTGCTAAGCAAGACAGTCGTTAAGCGGGTTTTGCCCCATTTTATGTGCTTAAGTTCTTAAGCGAATCACAGCCGTCGTTCACTTAGGAACACGGTTGTTAAGGGAATCTGTCTTCCCCACTGCTTGTCAGGTCGCAAAAGGGGAACCACGTGAACCTGGGACACTGCCGCCGTCATAAATATGAGTCAGTTGACAAGCATCTGAATTTCGGTCACATGACCGTGGGGGGGGGGAAATGCTGCAATGGACACGTGACAACTGGACCAGTCACTTTTTAGAGTGGCCAGTGTTACATTGAACGGTCACTAAACAAAACGGTCATAAGTCGAGGACTACCGTATTTGTACAATTGGAATCTCATGCATCGACAGGATTTCCTTGAGAGAGAGAATAGGGTGTCTCTGGCACCTGTCATCGGCGTCAGAGCCATTTTCATTCATGGACAGTCAAAATCAGCTGGCCAAAATCTCCCACTAAATCGGGAAAAGGACTAGCTGGATTAAGAATAGAATAGAACTGGAAGGGGCCTTGGAGGTCTTCTAGTCCAGCCCCCTGCTCAAGTAGGAGATCCTGTAACATTGTGGACAAATGGCTGTCCAGTCTCTTCTTTAAAAAATTCCAGTGATGGCCGTTCCACTGATTAATTGTCCTGTCAGGAAATTTCTCCTGAATTCCAGGTTGATTCTGTCCCGGGATCATGGGATTCCCTTTTGGGATCTTCTTGCGACAAGCAAAGTCAATGGAGAAGCCGGATTCGTTTAGTGCAGGAGTAGGCAACCTTGGCCCTTTTATGACTGGTGGACTTCAACTCCCAGAATTCCTCAGCCAGCATGGCTCAGCTTGGAAACCTCTCCATTTCCCCTCAGCGTGGCTGGCTCAGGAATTCTGGGAGTTGAAGTCCACCAGTCATAAAGCAGCCTAGGCCTAGGCCAGGGGTAGGCAAACTTGGCTCTCTTATGACTCGTGGACTTCAACTCCCAGAATTCCTCAGCCAGCATGGCTCAGCTTGGAAACCTCTCCATTTCCCCTCAGCGTGGCTGGCTCAGGAATTCTGGGAGTTGAAGTCCACCAGTCATAAAGCAGCCTAGGCCTAGGCCAGGGGTAGGCAAACTTGGCTCTCTTATGACTCGTGGACTTCAACTCCCAGAATTCCTCAGCCAGCATGGCTCAGCTTGGAAACCTCTCCATTTCCCCTCATCATCGCTGGCTCAGGAATTCTGGGAGTTGAAGTCCATGAGTCATAAAAGGGCCAAGGTTGCCTACCCGTTTTAGTGACTGCAGTGATTCGCTTAAAAACCCCGGCAAAACATAAAATCGGCCATGACCCACTTAATAACCACTTTGCTACAGAACTTCTGATCCCAGTTGCAATCATAAACCAAGGATTACCTGTATTCCTAAACTAAGATTCTCTTCATGCCTTCAATCCCTCTTTAAAAATGAGGCTGTTCTTGACAAGAGAAACACAGAAAACCGACATCGGAAAAAGACCCAGGGGCCCATCAAATCCGAGTTTATTTGCATTTTGTTTCCTTTTTAATTAATTTGTGTGTGTGTGTGTGTGTGTGTGTGTGTGTATAAACTCCCAGATGATGGGCATGTGTTTATCATCAAACATGTTTGTTTCGTTCGTCTCCCAGTCTCTCCCAGTTTCTCCGAAACGAGAGACAAATGCCAGAAATTTTTGTCAGGTTAGTCCTCGACTTACAACGATGCATGTAGTGACCATTCAAAGTTACAATGGTGACTTGGTACCGTTTTCACACTCTGCTGCGTCCCCAGGGTCAGGTGATCAAAATTCAGATGCTTGGCAAATGGCTCGCATTTACGACGGTCAGTGTGTCCCCGGGGAGAGGGATCACGTGATCCCTTTTGCGACCTTCCGACAAGCAAAGTCGATGGGGGGGGGGGGGAAAGCTGAATTCGCTTAATGACCGTGTGACTAACTTAACAACCGCAGGGATTCACTTAACGCCTGTGTCAAGGAAGGTCGTAAAAGGGGGCAAAACTCGCTTAACACCTGCCTTGATTAGCAACGGAAATGTTGGGCTCAACTGCGGTCGTAAGTCGAGGACTCTCTGTAGCTTAACACAACAGGCAGGGCCTTCTTGAGCTCCATAGGCTCATGGGGCAACCCGAGCGGGTAATAAAAAGGTAGAAGGAACCCCAAATGGGGCAAAAACCCGCTTAGTGTATGTCTCATTTAGCGACTGGGCTCGATTTTGTCGTAAGGCGAGGACTGGGAACTTTCCGGGAATTGTTTACAGAGCTGAATGGCTAAGCAAGCACTACTAGGAGGAGGAAAATGGTAGTTGATCGTTGAAGTTTTGTAGTCTGTCCGGATTCTTTTTCCCGCCCACAGGCAGGGCTGAGTAGGAAGTGACTTCAATGGTTTTACAAACAGCCCAGGAAAGCAGCAACCGCGTGGATCCAATTCCAGGGAAATAATTATGCTAAAAAGCCCAGGTTTCACAATTTTGGCAACCTACAAAAAACCCGCCCGTCTTCCAGTTGTGTTAAGGTTGAGAAACTCTGTGCTGAGGTCTCTCAGTACGACGGATTTAACCCGGCGTCGCCACCGGTTCTTCTAAGAAAGCGTTTGGATTAAGCTCGTGGTTTTTATTTTCTTCTTTTCTATTGCTTTCTGCACAAGGGTGTCCCTCGAACTCAGCGCCACCAATAAAAACGGCATGGTCCAATCCAACACAATCAGTCCTCCACTTACAAAACTAAGGAGGAATTTCCTGACGGTGAGAACAATTCACCAGTGGAACTCCCTGCCTCCAGAAGCGGTGAACGCTCCGACACTGGAAGTTTTGAAGAACAGACTGGACAGCCGTTTGCCTGAAATGGTATAGGGTTTCCTGCCTGAGCAAGGGGTTGGACTAGATTACCTCCAAGGTCCCTTCCAACTCTATTATTATTATTATTATTATTATTATTATTATTATTATTATTATTATTATTATTATTATTATTATGTGGCCGTTCTAAGTTACGACTATTGCCGTCGTCCCTGTGGTCTCGTGATCAAAATTCGGACGTTTGGCCACTGACTCGTAGTTGTGTCCCAAAACTAACGACCAAAATTAACGGGGAAGCCTCATTCACTTAACGACCAGGGTTACTAACCAATCAGCTGCAGTGGTTCACTGAACATTTGGGGCAAGGAAGGTCATGAAACGGGGCAAAACGCATTTAACAAATGTCTCACTTAACAATGGAAATTTGAGACTCAGTTGTCTTCGAGGGCTATCTTGCAGGCGGTGCCAAAATATGGAAAATTGGGGAAAAAAAGAATGGAAGGAAACGAAAGCCGAGGCAGTCCTCGGCTTACAAACACTCGTTTAGTGACCATTCAAAGTTACAACGGTGCTGGAAAAAGTGGCTTACAACCGCGTTTCACCCTTACAGTGGCTGAAGCATCTCCGTGATCACGTACCGTAATCAAAATTCAGGTGCTTGGCAACTGGCTCGTATTTATGACGGTCGCAGCGTCCCAGGGTCACGTGATCCCCTTTTGCGACCTTCTGACAAGCAAAGTCGTTAGGGCAAGCCGGCTTCACTTAACAGCCGCCTGACTAAGTTAACAATTGCAGTGATTCGCTTAACAACTGTGGCCAAAAAAAAAAGGTTGTAAAACGGGACGCAACACACTCAACTGCTTGGCTTAGCAACAGGAATTTGGGGCTCCAGTGGGGTTGTTGAGGATCACCTGTACGAGTGGTGGTTCTCGACTTACAATGGTTTGCTTAGTGACCGCTTAAAGCTATAAGCAAAAATGACAATACAGGAAGTCCTCAGCTTACAACCGTTCATTTAGTGACCATAAAAAGTTACAACGGCACAGAAAAAAGCGGCTTGCGGCCTTGTTTTCACATTTACGACCACTTACAACAGCTCGTTTAGGGAACATGCAAGGTTACAATGGGAGTGAAAAAAGCGACTTATGACCACGTTTCATGCTTACGACCATTGCAGCATCCCCAGGGTCACATGATCAAAATTCAGGCGCTTGGCAACTGACTCATATTTATGACGGTCGCAGTGTTCCGGGGACTGTGTGATCCTCTTTCGTTGGTCTTCTGCCCAGCAAAGTCAATTCTCTTAACAACCGTGTGACTTAACAAGCGCAGTGATTCACTTAACAAAGGTGGCGAGTCAGGTCGTAAAAAGGGACAAAACTCGCTTAACAAATGTCTCACTTAGCAACCTAAATTCTGGATTCAAATTCTGGGCCACCCGTACTGAACTCTTAAGACTGGCACGATGTGTTAAGATCTTCAACAGACAGAGATCTGTTTCAACCCCATCACGTTAAAACCATGGTTTGTTCAACCAGGAATCCCACACCTTCCGACAGAGGCAGACACATCCTGCAGTCACATGACCCAATTTTGGGTGCTTAGCTACTGTCTCACCTTGATAGCCGGTTCCGCGGTCACATGACTGTGATTGAAAACACACACACCCCGCATCACATCCATTTGCTTAACGACTGTCGCAATTTTTTGTTTTGTAAAAAAAAATAAATCAAGTCCAGTCATGTGAGTGCCTCGACTTACGACGGACATTCCAGCCTCCTTTGCGGTCTTAAGTCGAGGACCCCCTGTAGTTTTCCGACGGGCTGGACTTCAACTCCCAGAATCCCCAAATACAGGTAGGAATAGATGAAAGAAGTCACAATCAATAAGCCCAATGGCCCCACTTCAAACCAGATTCTAAGCCATGGAGGAGAAAGTGGCATTCTGGCTTGTGTAATCTTGGAACCCAGTTGCAGAGTCCTGACATAAGAGGATGTCTGGGGCCAAAACCCCCAGGAATTGGGTGTGTGTGGTGGGAATCATAAGTTTCCCTCCTCTTGGATGACCTTTTGGATGACCTTTTGGGTCATCCCTACGGATGGAGGAGGCTGGAGGCTAAAACATATGAAGAACGGTTGCAGAATTTGGGTATGGCGAGTCTAGAGAAAAGAAGGATTTGGGGGGGGGAGACGATAGCAGTCTTCCAGTATTTGAGGGGCTCCCCCAAAGAAGAGGGGGGGGGTCAAGCTCTTCTCCAAAGCGCCTGAAGGCAGGACAAGAAGCAACGGATGGAAACTCATCAAGGAGAGAAGCAACCTGGAACTAAGGAGAAACTTCCTATCAGTGAGACCGATTAACCAGTGGAACACCCTGCCACTAGAAGTTGTGCTTCATCACTGGAGGTTTTTAAGAAGAGATTGGGCAGCCACTTGCCTCAAATTGTCTAGGGGGTTGGACTAGAACAGGGCTTTTCAACCCGTGGCACGGGTACCACCTGTGGTACGTCGGCACCTGGCAGGTGGTACACGACCATCCTAGAGAAGTGGTAGCGGGGGAGGGGAACGAGCTGAACCGGTGTCAGCACCGCACAAGCCTGAGCGAGAGACGGCTGGAGGTGCAGGGCTGTCGGGGCTCAGCGGAAGCGCCAGGATCAGCGCCAGGATCCAGCTGGAGCTCAGCACCGATCCCGGCCCTTCTGCTGAGCCCAGAAGAAGCGCCGATCAGCTGGAATGTGGCAGCATCTGCAGGGTCTTGTGATTTACGTTCAGATGCATGGCAAATGATTCGTATTTATGACGGTCACAGTGTCCCAGGGTCATGGGAAGTGACCAAAACCTGCTGCAACCACCTAGTAGAGGGTGGGGGGGGGAATAAAAACCAAACACCCCCCACCCCACCCCCGCTGCCAATCCTCAACAGAAATGCTCACAACGATGAAAACCTCGGACCGGAGGAAGAGTGCCGCCGGGCGGGCAGGCAGGTGTCTTGCTCAGCTGTGGCTTGGGGGGGGCACTTTTGTGCCATTGTAACTTCGAACAGTCACTAAGTGAACTGTTGTAAGTTGAGGACTACCTGTACTTCATCACTTTTTTTCCTTTTTTTGGTCATCAGGTTTTTGACAGCTTGCTAGGCGAATGGTGGTCCTCGGATGTTGCTGTATCCTAAAAGTGGTACAATGGGTGAAAAGGTTGAAAAGCCCTGGTCTAGAGTCTCAACACCTTTTTTTACATCGTGGTGACCAAAACTGGATGCAGTATTCTGAGTTCAAAGCAGGGGGTGCTTCTTTAGAAAGGCCCACTTCTGGCTTTGCCATTGTTTGTTCTAACTTCCGGGAAAGGTGTCTGGAACATTCCAGAAACACGTCCAGCTCCAAACATCTGCTTCACATCAGGCACTTCCGGAAAGGTTTGAGAAATGGCCGTAAGGGCCCTAACGGGGAAAGATGCCACCACTTCCTCCAAACGCAACTTCCTCTAGCGCAGGGGTCCCCAACTCCCCAGGCCCGTGGACCTGTCCCGGTCCGTGGCGTGCCAGCAACCGGCCCGCACAAACAAGCAAAGCCCCATCCGCGGGATGCAGGCAGCACACAAAGCCGCGCAACCCTCCGATCTGCGGGATAAAAAAACCTCTCTCCACGGAACCGGTGGTCCCTGGTGCCCCAAAAAGGTTGGGGACCTCTGGACTAGCGTGAAGAACCTGGAAGAGTCCCTGATTCTCCTTCACGGCCCCCTTCGGGACTGTCTTCAAGGGCAGTCTCGTGAGGGGGAGCACTGCGGTAGTCCAGCTCTTCCCTCGCTAAAATCAACAGGCCTGGAGAAAGGAAAGGAAAGCCAAAGCATCCTGGGAGCAAGCAGCCGGCTCTTCCCGTTCGGCAACCCTCCCTTGCCGAGAACGTAAGGGAGAGATTCGCACTCGGCATCCAAGGATCGACGGGACCGCTGGCTTGTGGAGCTCACGCGCCTGTGCGGTTGCTCTCCTCCTCCTCCTCCTCCTTAAAAAAATGTACTTAACCCACTTTGGGGCGAATTTGGGCCTGTGTCCCCCACCCCGCCCCGCCCGCCCCCATAGTGTGTTTCCCACAAAAACAAACTAAAATTTTAAAAAAAAACCACAAACCCCGCCCGTTTGGCAGCTGCGATGCCAACCAGCTCCCCAGCCAGTTGCCAGCCTGGCTGGCAAGGATCCACCGAGGGACTTTTGGTATGCACCGGAGGGAGGGTGGGGGGGGGGGAGAGAAGAGAAACGGATCGCATTGCTGTAAGTTTCCACTGGAGTCGAAAAACCAGGCTTATGAATCACAAGTGATGGGCTGTGTTGCATTTGGTCTGTGTGTGTGTGTGTGTGTGTGTGTGTGTGTGTGTGTGTGTGTTTCAACCCCCTGGCACCACGAGGAAGAAAAACCAGTTTGCTTCGCTCCTCTTCCAGCGTACCATTTTGGACTGAATATAAACCGGGCTTGGGTTATAATTTGAGGAAGAGTCTTCCGGCGTGAATTCGCACAAGCCAGCGCGTAATTTCCCAAGCCCAAAAACTTGGGGCTAGCCAATCAGAGCGCTTGGAATGGAGGAGAGTCGACATTCCAACTCCCAGCATATATATATATATATATGGGGAACTCCCTGCCACTGCATACACGATGCCGGCGTCGCTTGTGGAGACAGGATGCCTCCTTAAAAAAAAAAAAAAGATCGATTCTCTTTTTCGGGTCAGATTCTCACCTGGGGTTAGCCAATTTCCATTTGTTCCGCTGCATTGGCTTAGCAGATTTTCCTATCCCGGGCCAAACTGTGGCTTATTTCACAAACCCTGGTTCAAATAAACTGCATATAGGTCATCCTTCACTTTCTGCCATTAGAGTGGTATCATCTATGGCAGAAAGTGAAGAAGAACTAAAGAGCCTCTTGTTGCAGGTGAAGAAGGAGAGTGCAAAAGTTGGGTTGAAACTTAACATTAAGAAAACCAAGATCATGGCATCCGGCCCTCTCAATTCCTGGCAAATAGATGGGGAAGAAATGGAGGTAGTGACAGATGTTATTTTCCTGGGCTCCAAGATCACTGCAGATGGGGACTGTAGCCAAGAAATTAAAAGACGCTTGCTCCTCGGGAGGAAAGCCATGGCAAATCTAGACAGCACACTAAAAAGCAGAGACGTCACCCTGTCAACAAAAGTGCGTATAGTCAAGGCTATGGTCTTCCCAGTTGCAATGTATGGCTGTGAAAGCTGGACCGTAAGAAAGGCTGAGCGCCAAAGAATTGAAGCCTTTGAACTATGGTGCTGGAGAAGACTCCTGCGAGTCCCTTGGACTGCAAGGCGATCAAACCGGTCAGTCCTAGAGGAGATCAATCCTGACTGCTCTTTAGAAGGCCAGATCCTGAAGCTAAAACTCAAGTACTTTGGCCACCTAATGAGGAGGAAGGACTCACTGGAGAAGAGCCTAATGCTGGGAAAGATCGAGGGCAAGAGAAGAAGGGGACGACAGAGAATGAGGTGGCTGGATGGAGTCACTGAAGCCGTAGGCGTGAGCTTAAATGGACTCCAGAAGATGGTAGAGGACAGGAAGGCCTGGAGGAATGTTGTCCATAGGGTCGCGATGGGTCGGACACGACTTCGCAGCTAACAACAACAAGGTCATCCTTGACTTACAACAGTTCGTTCAGTGACCGTCCAGCGTTACAACGGCCCATGGGAAAAGTCACACGATTGTTTTTACGTTTGCAGCGTCCCTGTGGTCAAAATTCAGGCTCTTGGTAGTTGACTCACAGTTACGACGGCGGCAGGGTCCCGGGATCACAGGATCCCCTTTTGCGATCTTCTGACAACGAAGCCAATGGGGAAGCCCGGTCTACCTAACAACTGTGTGACTAACTTATTATTATTACTGCATTGATTCGCTTAACAGTGGTGTGAAAGGTCGTAAAATGGAGCAAAACGCAACCCCTGTCCCGCTTAGAAACGCAAACTGTGGACTCAATTGTGTGGTCGTTAAGTCAAGGTCTGTCTGTAGCTTAACACAACAGGCAGGGCCCGTCCTAGCTTCACAACCTCATTGGGCAACCAAAGCAGAATTATTTTACAGCAAGGTAAATGTCACATAAATAATACAATTAAAAAATGCTGCTTGGCAGCTGATTTAAAAAGCAAGCAGCTGGGAAATCTCGCTCTGCTTTGCCATTCACTTTTCTGTACATTAACACACAACACACATTTCTAGAAGCCTCCGTCGGTATTCTTTAAAGGGACTGTTTGAAATTGGACTAACTTCGAACTATCCCTTTGTATCCGTCTTCTATCAGAGGCACAAGGATGGACCAGTTGTGTCCAATCCAGGTGGTCCTCGACTTACGGAGCCCAAAATTTCTGTTACTAAGCAAGACACTTCTTAAAGAGAGTTTCCCCTCCATTTTACGACCTTTCTTGCCACAGTGGTTAAGGGAAGCACTGCAGTTGTGAAGTTAGTAACACGGTTGTTAAGTGATTTTGGCTTCCCCATTGACTATGGAATTGAATATTGAATGGAATGGAATGGAATGGAATAGAATAGACAATATGGAATGGAATGGAATAGGAAATAGAATAGAACGGAACGGAACAGAACAGAACAGAACAGAACAGAATAAAAGAATAGAATAGAATAGAATAGAATATTACAGAATAGAATATTATAGAATAGAATAGAACAGAAAAATAAATAGAATACAACAGAACAGAACAGAGTAAAATAATAGAATAGAATATTATAGAGAATAGAATAGAATAGAATAGAATAGAATAGAATAGAATAGAATAGAATAGAATAGAATAGAATAGAATAGAATAGAATAGAATAGAATAATAAATAGAACAGAATGGAATGGAATGGAATGGAATAGAATAGAAAAATAAATAGAACAGAACAGACCGGAACGGAACAGAATAGAATAGAAAAATAAACAGAACGGAACGGGATGGAACAGAACAGAATATTATAGAATAGAATAGAATAGAATAGAATAGAATAGAATAGAATAGAATAGAATAGAATAGAATAGAATAGAATAGAATAGAATAGAAAAATAAATAGAATAGAACAGACCGGAACAGAACAGAACAGAATATTATAGAATATTATAGAATAGAATAGAATAGAATAGAATAGAATAGAATAGAATAGAATAGAATAGAATAGAATAGAATAGAATAGAATAGAATAGAATAGAATAGAAAAGAAAAATAAATAGAATAGAACAGACCGGAACAGAACAGAACAGAATATTATAGAATATTATAGAATAGAATAGAATAGAATAGAATAGAATAGAATAGAATAGAATAGAATAGAATAGAATAGAATAGAATAGAATAATAAATAGAACAGAATGGAATGGAATAGAATAGAAAAATAAATAGAACAGAACAGACCGGAACGGAACAGAATAGAATAGAAAAATAAACAGAACGGAACGGGATGGAACAGAACAGAATATTATAGAATAGAATAGAATAGAATAGAATAGAATAGAATAGAATAGAATAGAATAGAATAGAATAGAATAGAATAGAATAGAATAGAAAAATAAATAGAATAGAACAGACCGGAACAGAACAGAACAGAATATTATAGAATATTATAGAATATTATAGAATAGAATAGAATAGAATAGAATAGAATAGAATAGAATAGAATAGAATAGAATAGAATAGAATAGAATAGAATAGAATAGAATAGAAAAGAAAAATAAATAGAATAGAACAGACCGGAACAGAACAGAATATTATAGAATATTATAGAATAGAATAGAATAGAATAGAATAGAATAGAATAGAATAGAATAGAATAGAATAGAATAGAATAGAATAGAATAGAAAAGAAAAATAAATAGAACAGAACAGACCGGAACAGACCGGAACAGAACAGAACAGAACAGAATATTATAGAATATTATAGAATAGAATAGAATAGAATAGAATAGAATAGAATAGAATAGAATAGAATAGAATAGAATAGAATAGAAAAATAAATAGAACAGAACAGACCGGAACAGAACAGAACAGAATATTATAGAATATTATAGAATAGAATATTATAGAATAGAATATTATAGAATAGAATAGAATAGAATAGAATAGAATAGAATAGAATAGAATAGAATAGAATAGAATAGAATAGAATAGAATAGAATAGAATAGAATAGAAAAATAAATAGAATGGAACGGAACGGAACGGAACGTAATGGAACGGAACAGAACAGAACAGAACAGAATAGAATAGAATAGAAAAATAAATAGAACAGAACAGAACAGAACAGAACAGAACACAATAGAATAGAATAGAATAGAATAGAATAGAATAGAATAGAATAGAATAGAATAGAATAGAATAGAATAGAATAGAATAGAATAATAGAATAGAAAAATAAATAGAACAGAACAGAACGGACCAGAACAGAACGGAACATTATAGAAGAGAAGAGAAGAGAAGAGAAGAGAAGAGAAGAGAAGAGAAGAGAAGAGAAGAGAAGAGAAGAATTGGAAGGGACTCTGGAGGTCTTCTAGTCCAACCCCCTGCTCAGTCAGGGAACCCTATCAGACTTTGCTCATCAGTTGGTTGCAAAAGGGGATCATGTGACCCCAGGACACCGCAACCGTCATCAATATGAGTCAGTTGCCAAGCGGCTGAATTTTGATCATGTGAGCGCGGGGATGCTGCAACGGTCATAAGTGTGGAAAAACGGTCAAAGTCCCTTTTCCCAGCGCTGTTGTAACTCCCAACAGTCACTAAACGAACGGCTGTAAGTCAAGGGCTACCCGTACTAACAGAGGGACGAGGCTGGACCGGGTTTTTACAACGTGTACGTCCACACAAGCGCGCCTCCTCAATGCACAAGGCACAATTTAACCCACGTCTGCCATGCCCACTGCATTTAACCCGGTTTCCTGAATTAACCCATCTTTTCCGGGTTGACCCCATGCCCTGCGCGGTCATCTTAACGAGACAGGCTGTGGATTATCAATTCCTTCCTCCAAACAGATTAGGATTACGTGTGCCGTTGATTTAACCTAGTTAAGGCCGTTGCCCAAAGGAAGCCAGACAGTGAAACCTAAACGCTGAATTTTTTTTTTTTTAAAGGAAGGTCAGACGAGTTCAAGGAAGTGACCAAAAGAGAAGTCTCTGTCTGAAATCGGCCTCCGCTTCTTTCTATCTTGGTTGAGAAATCGGCCCCATTGAGTCAACTGGATTGAGCCCCACATCACCCCCCCCCCAGAACCCTGAGCGGAGGGGGCTGGACTAGAGGACCTCCAGAGGTCCCTTCCAACTCTTGTTATTCTGTCCCAACCCCACCGGCTAACCAGAGTTGATTTCCAGAGTTAAGACGACACACACACCTTTCCTCAACAAGACAAACAAATCACTCAGTCGCTGGGCCTTGAATTAATCACAGGCAGTCCTCGACTTACGGCCACAACGGAGCCTAAAATTTTGGTTGTTCAGTGGGTTTTGCCCCATTTTATGACTTCGCTTGCCACCGTTAAGGGGATCGTGGCGGGGAGGGGGGGGTTCAGTTAGGGACACAGTTGCGAAATCAACCCGGCTTCCCCCGTGGACCTTGCTGGCTGGAAGGTCACAAAAGGGGATTGCGTGACCCCCCCTGGGACGCTGCAGCCGTCATAAATAGGAGACGAGTGCCAAGTGTCCGAACGTTGATCACGCAACGATGGGGATGTTCCAGCGGTTGTGTGAAAAAGGGTCCTAGAGAATTTTTATTTCAGTGCTGTTGTAAATTTGGTCACTAAATGATTGGTCATAAGTCAAGGACTACCTGCAACTCCCCTTCCCCAAAGGCTTGTTCCCACCTTCGCAGATATTGTGAAGCGCATCACTGGATCCATTTTACAGATCGTGCAAAAGAAGGAAGGGAAACGGAATGATAGAAGAACAGAGTTGGGACCTTGGAGGTCTTCTAGTCCAACCCCCTGCTCAGGAAACCTTCCTTCCTTCCTTCCTTCCTTCCTTCCTTCCTTCCTTCCTTCCTTCCTAATAACAGACTTGAAAGGGACCTTGGAGGTCTTGTAGACCAACCCTCCTGCTCAAGAAGTAGAACCTCTACCATTTCAGACCAACGGCTGTCCAGTCTCTGCTTCCAAACCTCCAGGGATGGAGCACCCACAGCTTCTGGTGGCAGGCTGTTCCACTGGTTAATTCTTCTCACTGTTAGGAAATATCACCTTAGTTCTACACTATTCAACATCATTCCCCACATTATTAGGTGCCCCAAGTCTATTTCAAACAGCAACTTTATTTCTTAAAAAAATAAATAAAAATAAAAAGCCAATCCAAGAAGTAGGCTTCCTCAGGGCAGACACTTCCGATATTCAGAGAGACTGCTCCTATCCAAGGAGGATCCTAATTTCTCAAAAAGCACTTAAAAGAGTTACAGGCTAAATTGACGCCTTCCTGCCTTTCTCCCCATCGCCAATCCAACTCAACTGGCAGCCGGAGGGGGACTGGATCGGAGAATGACCCACCCAAACACAGCTAGTCCTTGACTTACAAGCATTCGTTTAGTGACCATCCAAAGTTACAACGGCGCTGGAAAAAGCGAGTGACGGCCGTGTTTTCACACTCACAAAGGCTGCGGCATCCCCCAGGGCGATGTGATCAAAATTCAGACGCTGGGCCACGGACTCATCTTTATGATGGTCACAGTGTTCGGGGGGGGAGAGGGGGGTGTCACGTGATTTTTTTCCCCCCTTTGGCAACCTTCTGATAAGCAAAGCCAATGGGGGAAGGCAGATTGGCTTAACAAACGCGTTTGTAACTTAACAACTGCAGCGATTCATTTAACAACGGTGGAAAGAAAAGCTAACAACTGTCTCACTTAACAGAAACTTTGGGCTCATTTGAACAAAATGGAATAGAAAGAATGGGAAGGGAATGGGAATAAATAGGGATAGGGATAGGGATAGGGATAGGGATAGGGATAGGGATAGGGATAGAATAGAATAGAATAGAATAGAATAGAATAGAATAGAATAGAATAGAATAGAATAGAATAGAATAGAATAGAATAGAATAGAATAGAATAGAATAGAATAGAATAGAATAGAATATGGAATAATGAATAGAATAGAATAGAATAGAATAGAATAGAATAGAATAGAATAGAATAGAATAGAATAGAATAGAATAGAATAGAATAGAATCCCAAGTAGAAAAATAGGGACCACTCCGGTGGGAAGGTAACAGCGTTCCGTGCACCTCTGGCGTCTAGTCATGCCGGCCACATGACCACGGAGACGTCCTCGGACAAGCGCTGGCTCTTCGGCTTTGAAACGGAGTTGAGCACCGGCCCCTAGAGTCGGAAACGACGAGCACGCGTGTGCGGGCGAACCTTTACCTTTTTATATGTATATGCAGGGCTTTTTTTCTCATAGAACGCTCAGAACGGAGTTCCGGCACCTTTTTTGGATGGGACCTTGTAGGATAGGCAAAGCAGGTTGTATGACATGTGTGAGTTCCGGCACCTTCTTCTTTTACAAAAAAAGCAGTGTATATGTATGTGTGTGTGTGTGTGTGTGTGTGTGTGTGTGTGTATATGTATAAATTACTAACAAAGAATATATATATATATATATATATATATATATATATATATATATATATATATATATATATATATATATATATATATATATATATATATATATATATATATATATATATATATATATATATATATATATATATATAGTTATATATATATAGTTATATATATATATATAGTTATATATATATGTTTAAGTATTTGTCAAGGTTTTTTGAATGGACCTTGCTAATTAACTCTTTCATTCCTGTTTTTGGCCCGGCTCAGGGCTTATCCACAGGAACTAGTCAACTTATGACAGCTCAACCTATGACAGTTATATATATATAGTTATATAGTTATACAGTTATATATAGTTATATAGTTATATAGTTATATAGTTATATATAGTTATATAGTTATATATATACATAGTTATATAGTTATATATAGTTATATAGTTTTATATATATATATAGTTATATAGTTATATATATATATATAGTTATATAGTTATATATATATATATATATATATAGTTATATAGTTATATAGTTATAGTTATAGTTTTAACAGCTCTGCTTCTTTTCAGAAAAAGAACCTCATCCTGTTAATCTAAGTTAGGGGCAAGTTCTTCCTTTATGTTGCAAAAAAAAAACCCAACAAGGAAGCCTTTTTCTAATGCAACTTATCCGGGTCTGCCGAGAAGTAAATCCACCATGACTCAAGAGGGTTTTCACAGAAGTGATCACGGAGTTGCTGCTTGTAAGAGACTGGACAACCGTTTCTCTGACATGGTAGAGGGTTTCCTGCCTGAGCAGGGGGATGGACTATATGACCTCCAAGGATCCTTCCAACTGTTCTATTCCATTCCATTCCATTCTAAAATATTTATTCTATTTCTTATTCTATCTATTCCATTCCATTCCATTCCCTAAATTCTAGTCTCTATTCTGTTCTATTCTACTCTATATTCTATCCTATCCCATTCCATATTCTATTCTATTCTATTCTATTCTAAATTCTATTCTATTCTATTCTAAATTCTATTCTATTCTATTCTATTCTATTCTATTCTATTCTATTCTATTCTATATTTTATTCTCTGTTCTGTTCTATTCTGTATTTTATTCTATTCTATTCTATTCTGTATTCTATTCTATTCTATATTTTATTCTAGGACCCAGATTGTTGGGGGCAATAAGCTGACTTTGTAATAATGATGCTTGGGGGCCCCCGAAAGCCCTAATAAGTAGGCATATACATAGAATGAAGGCTATTGCTAAGCACATTGGTTTGTGCTTAAATTGTAAGCCGCCCTGAGTCTTCGGAGAAGGGCGGGATATAAATGGGATTAAAATTAAAAAAATTAAATTAAATATTATTCTACTCCATTCCATTTTCCATTCCATTAACCTAATTTCAATGGGCACCACCTATCTCCAGTGGCTCAGTGGGTTAGGACGCTGAGCTTGTCGATCAGAAGGTGGGCAGTTTGACAGGTCAAATCCCGAGTGCCGTGTAACAGAGTGAGCGCCTGTTACTCGTCCCAGCTTCTGCCAACCTAGCAGTTCGAAAGCACGTAAAAATGCAAGTAGAAAAATAGGGACCACTCCGGTGGGAAGGTAACAGCGTTCCGTGCGCCTTTGGCGTCTAGTCATGCCGGCCACATGACTACGGAGACGTCCTCGGACAAGCGCCGGCTCTTCGGCTTTGAAACGGAGATGAGCACCGGCCCCTAGAGTCGGAAACGACGAGCACGCATGTGCGGGGGAACCTTTACCTTTACCTTTATCTCCAGTCTACCACACAATTCTTTCCACAGCTCCAAGAAGGCTCCATGCCCATTTGCCCCACTCAGGTGATCCTGATGACACAGATAAACCTCCAGGTGGCCTCAACGACTCTCTAAAAGGATGCAAATGACCAGCGGTCTGCAAAGAGTATAAATCCTTCCATTCCCCACCAGCCAGGCAGAGCTGAAGAAGCTTCTTGGAGGAGAAGCCAAACCTCTTCAGAGAAAAACAAGAAAGTCCAGTTGCCTCCTGAAAAAAAGCACCTTTGGGCCAACCAGGACCTGGAGGACTTGACAATCTCCATAGACATTTAAGACTTGTGGACTTCAACTTCCAGAATTCCCCAGCCACCCATACTGGGGAATTCTGGGGGCTGAAGTCCACACGCCTTGAAAATTCTAGCAAATAACCAGCTAGGCCCTTTGCTGCGTCTCCAGATGTTTTGATTTTTGAGTTGAGGTCCACAAGTCTTAATAGTTCTAGCAAATCACCAGCCAGGCCCTTTGCTGCTTTTCCAGATATTTGGACTTTCACAAAACTCACCCAGAGTTGTTACTCATTGCATTTCATCACTGCCTACATACGAGACCAGCCCTTGAACTTCCGTACAGGACATTCCAGAGGGAATTTCGCCCCCCTCCCCTCACTCGTTATACCAGTCCTGAAATCAAGTTAAACCACTGCGGGAAATCTAAATAATTGCATTATGGAAGAGACATGTTCATACCGAGCCGAGATACTTATGGCTTTGCTGAACCCCCAAAAAGTATTTCTAGCTACAAAACTGTGGGACTGTTTCTGCTACAGAATGGGGGCGGGGGGTGGGGTGTCTCTGTCTAAATTGTGGTCCTGAACTGGGTTTTTAAGGCTTCAGGAATGGTTTCCTTTCTCGTTAAGTTTTAAAATCTGGAAATGCTAAGGAACATTTAAGGAGGTCTGAAATGGTATAGGGCAGGAGTCTTCAAACTTGGCCCTTGTATGACTCGTGGACTTCAACTTCCAGAATTCCTCAGCCAGGCGTGCCAGGCTGAGGAATTCTGGGACTTGAAGTCCACAACTCATAAAAGGGCCAAGATTGAAGACCCCTGGTATAAAGACTCCTGCTTGAGCAGAGGGCTGGACTAGAAGACCTCCAAGGTCCCTTTCTGTTCTGTTCTGTTCTATTCTATTCTAATCTATTGTTTATTCTAATCAATTGTTTATTCTATTCTAATCGTTTATTCTATTGTTCTGTTCTATTCTAATCTATTGTTTATTCTATTCTATTCTATTCTATTCTATTCTATTTATTCTATTCTGTTCTATTCTATTTATTATATTGTAATTCTAGTCTATTCTAATATTATTCTGTAATTCTATAGTCTATTCTAAATATTCTGTAATTCTGTTCTACTCTATTCTAATATTATTCCGTAATTGTATTGTATTGTATTGTATTTTAATCTGATCTGATCTGAACTAATCTATTGTCACGTTTGGAGTCTTAAAGAATGAATAACAGAGTAACAAGAGTTGGAAGGGACCTTGAAAGTCTTTTTAGTCCAACCTCTTGGTCAAGTAGGAAATCCTATAACCATTCTGGACACGTTTTTGTCCAGTCTCTTCTTAAAAACCTCCAGTGTTGGAGCATTCACCGCTTCTGGAGGCAGGTTGTTCCACTGGTTGATTGTTCTCACTGTCAGAAAAATTCTCCTTAGTTCTAGGTTGCTTCTCTCCTTGGTTAGTTTCTTGTCCTGCCTTCAGGTGCTTTGGGGAATAGGTGGACACACACACCCCACCGCCCCCTTTGTGGCAGCCCTTCAAATATTGGAAGAGTGCTGTCATGTCAGATCTAGTCCTTCTTTTCATTAAACTAAACATATCCAATTCCCAAGTTTGGGGGGGGGGGGAAACAGCCAGGATTGCTGGATTTTTAACCAGAACATCAGTATGTCCCCATTCTTACGTAAAGTAGACATCAGAAGCAAGGGGAGAAAACTCAAAATCAGTGGAAAAGGAACTCCACATTACTCACTAGAACAAACCAAAGATCCTCATCCTAGAATTCAGGCCCGGGTTGTTGGTTTTTCTCCCCTTTTCTTATGGTCCGTGTTCTACCTATAAAGCGGAAAACCTAGACAAAAATCCTTCTGTGGGGTCCTTGGTGCCCTCTGAGCTGGGTGGTTTCCTTGCAGACGTTTCATGACCCAACTAGGGAATACCATCAGTGCTAGAAGGAGGTGGGGTTTGCGAGGAGGAGGAGGAAGAGGAAGAAAAGGACTGTGGGGTCCTTGATGCTGTCTGAGCTGAGTGGGTTTTTTTTTAAAAAAAAAAACACCATTTCATTACCCAACTAGGTCATGAAATGTCTGCACGGAAACCACCCAGCTCAGAGAGCACCAAGGACCCCACAGTCATTGTCCTCCTCCTCCTCCTCTCCACAAAACCCATTCACTCCCTTCTAGCACTGATGATGTTACCTAGTTGGGTCATGAAACCTCTGCAAGAAAACCACCCAGCTCAGAGAGCACCAAGGACCCCACATCGTCGTCGTCCTCCTCCTCCTCCTCAAACCCCTCTGCCTTCCAACCCTGATGATGTTAGCTAGCTGGGTCATGGAACGCCTGCAAAAAAACCACCCAGCTCAGAGAGCACCAAGGACCCCACAGTCGTCGTCGTCATCCTCCTCCTCCTCAAACCCCTCTGCCTTCCAACCCTGATGATGTTAGCTAGCTGGGTCATGGAACGCCTGCAAAAAAACCACCCAGCTCAGAGAGCACCAAGGACCCCACAGTCGTCGTCGTCATCCTCCTCCTCCTCCTCCTCCTCACAAACCCCTCTGCCTTCCAACCCTGATGACGTTAGCTAGCTGGGTCATGAAACGTCTGCAAGAAAACCACCCAGCTCAGAGAGCAGCAAGGACCCCACAGTCATTGTCCTCCTCCTCCTCCCCACAAACCCCACCTCCCTCTAGCACTGATGACATTCCCTCCTAGGGTAATGAAATGTCTGCGAGAAAACCACCCAGCTCAGAGTGTTTCAGCCCGAGTAGCAAATATTCTCTTCTCTTGGTTCAAGAAAAAAAGGGGAAAAAAATATTAGTTCCTCCTGCCACAGTATAAATCTGGAAGGCAGCGTGACACTCTGCTTCGTGGCCGTGACACCTTTGCACCTGCCGTGGTCCCATTATTCCTGCGCACACACCCCACTCCCCACCCAGCTTTTTTGGGGGGGCTAAGATAACCAGGTTTTCTGGGCCATCCCAGGTGACGCTGACCTCGAGCAATTGTTACCTAAAGGGCCCTTAACAGAAAAGACGCTTGACGTACCGCCAGGTGAGATTCCTGATTGGAAAGCTTGGTTTTTTTTGTGGGTTTGTTGTTGTTTTTTAGCTAAAAGTGGTTTTTGGCAACCTGGGGTGGGAAACTGCAAACAGCACACCCCACCCCAGAGTCCCAGAGCAAAGGGGGGGGGGAATCGTAAGAGCACCGTTTATTTTCTGCGCAGGGCCCGCCATGTTCACAACAGCCTGGTGTGAAATGCGCAACTGAAAGAGGAAGGCTATCCCAGCCCATCTTCTTAAACTCCCTTGGTGGAGCTGCCCGATTTCTCTCCCATTTCCCAGAAAGGAGCTGAGCGGCAGCCAAGACGGTTATTAAACAGGCAACGCTCTTTCCCCCCCAAGCGGTGGCCAAGCCACTTCCCCAATAAACATAGGCGGTCCTTGACTTACAACGGTCTGTCTGGATCCCCTTTGGCGACCTTCCTGGTGAGCAAGGCCAACGGGGAACCCAGATTCGTTTAACAACCGGGTTACCAGCTGAACAACCGCAGCAGTCCATTTAATAAGGCTGGCAGGGAAGGTCGTAAAAAGAGGCACGGCTCACTGAACCACTGTCTGGCTTAGCCACGGAAATTTGAGGCTTGATTGTGGTCATTAAGTTGAATACGAATAGGAATAGAATAAAATAGAATACAGAATAATGAATAGAAGAGAATATGGAATAAAGAATAGAATAGAATAGAATAGAATAGAATAGAATAGAATAGAATAGAATAGAATAGAATAGAATATGGAATAATGAATAGAATAGAATAGAATAGAATAGAATAGAATAGAATAGAATAGAATAGAATAGAATAGAATAGAATAGAATAGAATAGAATAGAATAGAATAGAATAGAATGGGGAATAATGAATAGAATAGAATAGAATAGAATAGAATAGAATAGAATAGAATAGAATAGAATAGAATAGGGAATAATGAATAGAATAGAATAGAATAGAATAGAATGGAATGGAATATGGAATGGAATGGAATAGAATATGGAATAATGAATAGAATAGAATAGAATAGAATAGAATAGAATAGAATATGGAATAATGAATAGAATAGAATAGAATAGAATAGAATAGAATAGAATAGAATAGAATAGAATATGGAATAATGAATAGAATAGAATAGAATAGAATAGAATAGAATAGAATAGAATAGAATAGGGAATAATGAATAGAATAGAATAGAATAGAATAGAATAGAATAAAATAGAATAGAATAGAATAGAATAGAATAGAATAGAATAGAATAGAATAGAATAGAATAGAATAGAATATGGAATAATGAATAGAATAGAATAGAATAGAATAGAATAGAATAGAATAGAATAGAATAGAATAGGGAATAATGAATAGAATAGAATAGAATAGAATAGAATAGAATAGAATAGAATAGAATAGAATAGAATAGAATAGAATAGGGAATAATGAATAGAATAGAATAGAATAGAATAGAATAGAATAGAATAGAATAGAATAGAATAGAATGGAATGGAATGGAATGGAATATGGAATGGAATGGAATAGAATATGGAATAATGAATAGAATAGAATAGAATAGAATAGAATAGAATAGAATAGAATAGAATAGAATAGAATAGAATATGGAATAATGAATAGAATAGAATAGAATAGAATAGAATAGAATAGAATAGAATAGAATAGAATAGAATAGAATAGAATAGAATAGAATAGAATATGGAATAATGAATAGAATAGAATAGAATAGAATAGAATAGAATAGAATAGAATAGAATAGAATAGAATAGAATAGAATAGAATAGAATAGAATAGAATAGAATAGAATAGGGAATAATGAATAGAATAGAATAGAATAGAATAGAATAGAATAGAATAGAATAGAATAGAATAGAATAGAATAGAATAGAATAGAATAGAATATGGAATAATGAATAGAATAGAATAGAATAGAATGGGGAATAATGAATAGAATAGAATAGAATAGAATAGAATAGAATAGAATAGAATAGAATAGAATAGAATAGAATAGAATATGGAATAATGAATAGAATAGAATAGAATAGAATGGGGAATAATGAATAGAATAGAATAGAATAGAATAGAATAGAATAGAATAGAATAGAATAGAATAGAATAGAATAGAATGGGGAATAATGAATAGAATAGAATAGAATAGAATAGAATAGAATAGAATAGAATAGAATATGGAATAATGAATAGAATAGAATAGAATAGAATAGAATAGAATAGAATGGGGAATAATGAATAGAAAAGAATAGAATAGAATAGAATAGAATAGAATGGAATGGAATGGAATGGAATGGAATGGAATGGAATAGAATGGAATGGAATAGAATATGGAATAATGAATAGAATAGAATAGAATAGAATAGAATAGAATAGAATAGAATAGAATAGAATAGAATAGAATATGGAATAATGAATAGAATAGAATAGAATAGGAATAGAATGGGGAATAATGAATAGAATAGAATAGAATAGAATAGAATAGAATAGAATAGAATAGAATAGAATAGAATGGAATGGAATGGAATGGAATGGAATGGAATGGAATAGAATATGGAATAATGAATAGAATAGAATAGAATAGAATAGAATAGAATAGAATAGAATATGGAACACAGCACGGAGACGGCATTGGTCGCGCTGGTGAATGATCTCTGGAGGGCAAGGGACAGGCGTTGTTCCTCTGTCCTGGTCCTATTAGATCTCTCAGCGGCTTTCGATACCATCGACCATGGTATCCTGCTGCGGCGTCTCAGGGGATTGGGAGTGGGAGGCACAGTTCTTCAGTGGTTCTCCTCCTACCTCCAGGGCCGCTCGCAGTCGGTGTTGACGGGAGGGCAGAGATCCGCCCCGAGGCCTCTCATTTGTGGAGTCCCTCAGGGGTCGGTTCTCTCGCCTCTCCTGTTCAACATCTATATGAAGCCGCTGGGCAAGATCATTCGTGGCTTCAGGGTGGGGTATCATCAGTACGCTGATGATACCCAACTTTTTCTTTCCACCCCGAACCAACCCAGTGATGCCCTCGCGGTTCAGGTCTGGATGGGGAGGAACAGGCTTCGACTCAATCCCGCCAAGACTGAGTGGCTGTGCATATCGGCGTCTCGGGCTAACCAGGTTATTCCACCTCTAACGATGGGGGGTGAGGTGTTACCCCCCGTTGATAGGGCTCGCAACTTGGGCGTCCTCCTGGATTCACGACTCAATTTTGAAGATCACATAGGAGCCGTGACCAGGGGGGCTTTTGCACAGGTTCTCCTGGTGCGCCAGTTGCGTCCCTATCTGGACCGAGACGCCCTACGCACAGTTACTCATGCGCTTGTGACCTCCCGTTTGGACTACTGTAACGCTCTCTACATGGGGCTGCCCTTGAAGACCACTCGGAGGCTTCAACTGGTGCAGAATGCGGCCGCGCGAGTTGTAATGGGGGTCTCCCGATACTCCCATGTAACACCTCTACTCCGCGAGCTGCATTGGCTTCCGGTTGCCCTCCGGGTGAAATTCAAGGTGCTGGTTATCACCTATAAAGCCCTACATGGCCTGGGTCCGGGGTATTTGAGGGAACACCTGCTGCCGGCATCAAATGCCCTTCGCCCAGTGCGCTCCCACAGGGAGGGTCTGCTCAGGGTCCCACCGGTAAGAGATTGCCGGCGGGTGACACCCAGGGGGAGGGCCTTCTCAGTGGGGGCGCCTGCCCTCTGGAACCAGCTGCCAGTGGAGCTGAGGACTGCCCCCGACCTCCGCACATTTCGCCGGGACCTGAAGACCTGGCTCTTTGAGCTCTCGGGCCCAGGCTGAGGAGAAATTTATTTTAATTGGGGTTTTTAATTGTACAGGGTTGGTTTAATCTTTTTTAAATTGGTTTTTTAACTTTTGTATGGTTGATTTTTAACTCCCTGTAAACCGCCCTGAGTCCTCAGGGAAAGGGCGGTATATAAATGCAATAAATAATAATAATAATAATAAATAGAATAGAATGGAATGGAATGGAATAGAATATGGAATAAATGTAATGGAATAGAATGGAATAAATGGAATAGAATAGAATAGAATAGAATAGAATAGAATAGAATAGAATAGAATAGAATAGAATAGAATAGAATAGAATAGAATAGAATAGAATAGAATAGAATAGAATAGAATATGGAATAAATGGAATGGAATAGAATAGAATGGAATGGAATAGAATAGAATATGGAATGGAATGGAATATGGAATGGAATGGAATAGAATATGGAATAATTAACAGAACAGAATAGAATATGGAATAATGAATAGAACAGGATAGGATAGGATAATGTGGAGTGGAGTGGAATAAAATGGAATATATGGAATGGAATAGAATAGAATAGAATAGAATAGAATAGAATAGAATAGAATAGAATAGAATAGAATAGAATAGAATAGAATAGAATAGAATAGAATAGAATAGAATAGAATATGGAATGGAATATGGAATGGAATGGAATAGAATATGGAATAATTAACAGAACAGAATAGAATATGGAATAATGAATAGAACAGGATAGGATAGGATAATGTGGAGTGGAGTGGAATAAAATGGAATATATGGAATAGAATAGAATAGAATAGAATAGAATAGAATAGAATAGAATAGAATAGAATAGAATAGAATAGAATAGAATAGGAATAGAATAGGAATAGAATAGAATAGAATAGAATAGAATAGAATAGAATAGAATAGAATAGAATAGAATAGAATAGAATGGAATATGGAATGGAATATGGAATGGAATGGAATGAAATGGAATGAAATGGAATGGAATATGGAATAATGAACAGAACAGGATAGAATATGGAATAATGAATAGAACAGGATAGGATAGGATAATGTGGAGTGGAGTGGAATAAAATGGAATATATGGAATGGAATAGAATAGAATAGAATAGAATAGAATAGAATAGAATAGAATAGAATAGAATAGAATAGAATAGAATAGAATAGAATAGAGCTGTCAGGGACCTTGGAGGTCTTCTAGTCCACCCCCTGCTCAAGCAGGAGAACCTAAACCATCTCAGACAAGTGACTGTCCGGTCTCTTCTTAAAAACCTCCGGTTGAGGTACTCACTTCACCGTCTGGCTCAGCAATGGAAATTTTGGGCTCATTTCTGGTTAGAAGTCAAAGTCTTCCCGAAATGCAGAATGCTGTTAGGGTCTCCGCAGGTCGAGGGTGGGATTCACTGCAATGGGCACTTGGAAAGCCACACTGATTAGCCACAACAAGGGATGTTCGGGGGCTAATTACGCATCCCCGCACAGAAACGCAGGACCTCGTGAACTTACGACAGCTCACTTAGTAACCGTTCAAAGTCACAACGGCACTGACAAAAGTGACCTGTGACCCTTTTTCACACTTAACGATCACTGCGGCATCCCCAGGGTCAAAACTCTGATCAAAATTCAGACGCTTGGCAACTGACTAGTACCTATGACGGTTGCAGTGTCCCAGGCTCCTGCGAATCCCCTTTTGTGACCTTCTGGTCAAAGCCAAGCCAATGGGGAAGCCGGATTCCCTTCGCAACCGCGTTCCTAACAGCCACTGCAGTGATTCATTTAACAACGCCGGCAAGGGAGGTCGTAAAACAGGGCAAAACTCACTTAACAAATGTCTCGCTTAGGAACAGAGGAGCGCCAGGGCAACAAGGAGAAACTGTTTTGACAATGGATCCTCATAACTGATGGGATCTGATATTTATCCTGGTTTAGGTTTGGTCAACTCAAGTTGCCATAAAGAAGTAAGGCTGCCGCCTCCTGTTTTCCCCATGACAACCCTTTGAGGTGGGTTGGGCAAGGGAGAGGGACTGGCCCAAGGTCACCCAGGTGGCTTTCAGAGCGAAAGGGGGACTATAACTCACTGACTCCTAGTGATTGATCTGAAGGTACACAGCTGGTTTTGGCACTTAAGGTTGGACTACAACTCCCAGTCTCCTGGTGACTGCCCCAAAGTCACCAAGCCACCTTTGTGCCTAAGACAGAACTAGAACTCCCCATCTCCTGGTGTCTGCCCCAAAGTCAACCAGCCAACTTTCATGCCAAGGCAGAACTAGAACTCGCCATCTCCTGGTGATTGGCCCAAAGTCACCCAGCCACCTTTCGTGCCTAATGCGGAACTAGAACTCCCCACCTCCTGGTGCCTGGCCCAAAGTCACCCAGCCAGCTTTCATGCCCAAGGCAGAACTGGAACTCTCCACCTTCTGGTGCCTGACCAAAAGTCATCCAGCTGGCTTTCGTGCCCAAGGCAGAACTAGAACTCGCCATCTCCTGGTGATTGGCGCGAAGTCACCCCGCCACCTTTCGTGCCTAATGCGGAACTAGAATTCAATGTCTCCTGGTGACTGGCCCAAAGGTCACCCAGCCGGCTTTTGTGCCCAAGGCAGAACTAGAACTCACCATCTCCTGGTGACTGGGCCCAAAGTCACCCAGCCAGCTTTCGCGCCTAAGGCAGAACTAGAACTCACAATCTTCCAGTTTGTAGCCCAGCACTGCAGCCCCCACGAATGAGCCCCCCCCGCCACACAATTTGGGGGCCGACCCACACCCTTCCCAGCTGAAGCACAGATCGCAATTTCATTTTACCTAAATCCGGCTGCATTTCACCTAAAGACGTCCATTTTGTCTACAAAGGACGGTCTCCAAAAGAGCTGTCAGCTCGCGTTGTGAGGTAACCTACACTTCCTTTTGCCACACAGCTGGAGATTTCGAGAAACACCCCCAGGCTGGCGGTTTACAAGCCTGCCAACTCCAGCCAAGAGCCATTCAGCGTTTTTTGGAAGATGGAGCTCCACTACTATGCTCAGAAGCCCAGTTGCAAAATATTTTCCCAACGATGATGGGGTGGGGGGAAAAAACAATGGGTTTTTTTCAGGGGTGGCCACTAAGAAGAGCCTGCAAAGCACCTGAAGGCCGGACAAGAAGCAACGGATGGAAACTCATCAAGGAGAGAAGCAACCTGGAACTAAGGAGGAATTTCCTGACAGCGAGAACAGTTAACCAGTGGAACGGCTTGCCACCAGAAGTTGTGAACGCTCCCAACGCTGGAGGTTTTTTAAGAAGAGACCGGACGGCCACTCGTCTGAAATGGTTGAGGGTCTGCTGCTCGAGCAGGGGGTTGGACTAGATGACCTCCAAGGTCCCTTCCAAAGGTGATGTTTTGTTATTCTGATAGCAGTCTTCCAATATTTGAGGGGCTGCCACGAAGAAGACGGGGTGCGTGTGTGTGCATGGTGGCAACCTGTTTTCCGAAGCACCAGAAGGCAAGACAAGAAGCAAGGGATGGACGCTAACCAAGGAGAGAACCAACCTGGAATTAAGGAGAAATTTCCTAACCGTGAGGGTGATTTAAGCAGTGGAGCAGCTTGCCACCAGAAGTTCTGGAGGTTTTCAAGAAGAGACTGGACAATCGCTTGTCTGAAATGGCACAGGGTTTCCTGCCTGTGCAGGGGGTTGGCCTAGACTAGATGATCTCCAAGGTCCCTTCCAACTCTTGTTATTCTATTCCAGGGGTCTTCAAACTTGGCCCTTTTACGACTCGTGGACTTCAACTCCCAGCATTCTAGTCCCCATTATGGTGATAACTCGGGGACGGTGTATCAGGTTGCTTAAAGACTCGCCCGTATGGGGCCGTAAGCGCCATCAAGTCTTCCTTCACATTATGGTCCGTAGTTTATTTACCGACGGAAATTCCGGCTCCCTCTGTGGTCATAAGTAGAGGACCCACTGTGTGTATTGGAGACACAGAAATCTTAAATGTTTGGGATTTCCACCAAGGCAACGGAGAGCATTTAGGGACAGCTTAGCTGTGTCTGGCTGAACTGGGTCACCGGAGAAGGAGGGCCCAATTCCCCAACTGCCTTCTTCCGCCTTTCGTAGATTGTGTACAGGTAGTTCTCAACTTACGACCGTTCGCTTAGTGCAGGGGTCTTCAAACACGGCCCTTTGGTGACTGGTGGACTTCAACTCCCAGAATTCCTCAGCCAATTTGATTAGTTTCCAATTCCTTGATTGGAAACTCATCAAGGAGGGAAGCAACCTGAAACCAAGGAGGAATTTCCTGACAGTGAGAACAATTAACCGGTGGAACAGCTTGCCACCAGAAGTTGTGAACGCTCCCAACACTGGAGGTTTTTAAGAAGAGACTGCATAGCCACTTGTCTGAAATGGTGTGTAGGGTCTCCTGCCTGAGCAGGGGGTTGGACTAGAAGATCTCCAAGGACCCTTCCACACGTGCCTGGCTGAGGAATTCTGGGAGTACACGAGTCTGAAGTTTGAAGACCCATGTTCTACTCTAATGGAATAAGCAGAGGTTATTCTGCTTTCTGAAGGTTGGAAAAAGATCCCGGAAAGAAGAAACAAGATCTGTGGCTTTTTTTTTTTTTTTTGCGACGTCGTGCGACCCTGGAACACCGAGTGCCAGATTCGAAACTCCTGTTCTTCAGCAATGTTTACCTGATGCCAATCCCACTCGCTCCCAAAGCTTAATCTCTTTCAAGCACAGGCACTCCTCGCCGGTACAATTTTTCATTCAGCAACTCTTTTTAACTCACAGTGGGGAAGAAAAAAAAAGTGACTTGCAACTGGTCCTCGCGCTTACGACCGTCCTAGCGTTCCCGGGGTTATGACATGATCAAAACACGGGAGACGTTTTAAGAGAATCGCGCCGGTTGTCAAGTGAGAAACGCGGCTGTTCAGCGAATATGGCTTCCACCCGCCCCGCCTCCATTCGTTTTACTAACTGGCCAGGAGGTCGCAAAATGGGGGTCGCGCGACCGCGGGACGCCGCCACCGTCGTTAAGTATGAACCAGTTGCCAAGCGTCGCAATTTTGAGCATGGGGATGCTGCAAAGGTCCCAAGCGTGAAAGTCACTTTGTTCTGCGCCGTTGTAACTTTGAACGGTCACTAACTGAAGGGTCGTTAAGTCGAGGACTATCTGTATTTACAATGGTTGAAGTGTCCCAAGGTCACGTCATCCCCACTGGTGACCTTCCCAGCCGGCTTGCGACATGCAAAACCAAAAGTCGGATGTAATAATAACAACAAAGTTGGAAGGGACTTTGGAGGTCATCTAGTCCAACCCCCTGCTCAGGCAGGAAATCCTGCACCATTTCGGACAAATGGCTGTCCAGTCTCTTCTTAAAAACTTCCAGTGTTGGAGCATTCACCGCTTCTGGAGGCAGGTTGTTCCACTGGTTAATTGCTCTCACTGTCAGGAAGTTTCTCCTTAGTTCTAGGTTGCTTCTCTCCTTGACTAGTTTCCATCCGTTGCTTCTTGTCCTGCCTTCAGGCGCTTTGGAGAACAGCTTGACTCCCTCTTCTTTGGGGCAGCCCCTGAGATACTGGAAGGCTGCTATCCTGTCACCCCTCGTCCTTCTCTTCATTAAACCAGACATATCCAATTCTAGCAACCACCGTTCTTTATATGTTTGAGCTTCCAGTCCCCTGATCATCTTTCTTGCTCTTCTCTGCACCCTTTCCAGAGTCTCAACATCTTTTTTACATCGTGGCAGCCAAAACTGGATGCCGTATTCCAAGTGTGGCCTTACAAGGCCTTGTAAAGTGGTATTAACACTTCATGTGATCTTGATTCTATCCCTGTTAATGAAGCCTAGCACCGTGTTAACGACTGCCTGATTCGCTGAACGTCCCCTGGGATGAGGTTTACGGTGCCAAAAAAAGTGAAGATCGGCCGCAAAGTCAGTTGAACAACTGCCTCGACTTTTGATTTTGCCGATTAAATGTGTTGTTATAAAGTAAAGGTAAAGGTTCCCCCGCACATGCGTGCTAGCCGTTTCCGACTCTAGGGGCCGGTGCTCATCTCTGTTTCAAAGCCGAAGAGCCAGCGCTTGTCCGAGGACGTCTCCGTGGTCATGTGGCCGGCATGACTAGACCCCAAAGGCGCACGGAACGCTGTTACCTTCCCACCGGAGTGGTCCCTATTTTTCTACTTGCATTTTTACGTGCTTTCGAACTGCTAGGTTGGCAGAAGCTGGGACGAGTAACAGGCGCTCGCTCTGTTACGCGGCACTCGGGATTCGACCCGCCAAACTGCCGACCTTCTGATTGACAAGCTCAGCGTCCTATTTATTTTTATTTATTTATTTATTTATTTTAATTCCATTTATATCCCGCCCTTCTCCGAAGACTCAGGGCGGCTTACAAGCTTAGCAGTAGCCTTCATTCTATGTATATGCCTGCTTATTAGGGCTTTCACACACACACCCCCAAGGGGCATTATTACAAAGTCATAATAGTATATATTACAGGTGGTTCTCAGCTTACGACAGCAACCCAGCCCGGACATTTTTTGTGGTTAAGTGAAACATCAATGAAGTGAGTTTTGCTCCGTTTTAGGACTTTTTGTGCCACAGTTGTTAAAAGTGAATCACCGCAGGTGTGAAGTAACATGGTTGTTAAATGAATCCGGCTTCCTCAGTGGTTTTGCTCGTCGGAAGATCACCAAAGGGGAATGGGTGACACCTCCCCCCCCCAGGGACCCTGCGTCATAAATATGAGTCGGTTGCCAGACAACTGAATTTCGATCACGTGGATGGTGGGGATGCTGCGACGGTCGCTAAGTGTGAAAAAACTGTCCTAAGCCCCTTTTTTCAGCGCCGTCGTAATTTGAACGATTGCTAAATGAACTGTTGCGAAAGCGAAAGTGAAATGAGCTTATGTAAAAGTAAAAAGTTGAGGTTGTATGTTCTTACTTTATTCTACCGCACCCAAAAGACTCGGAAGTTAATGCTTTTTCTTCTTCCCCTTCATATGCGTTATTTCTGCCTCTCTCTGTATATATTCTGTTAAACTGATAAAAATTTGAACAACTGCCTTGCTTAGCAATAGGCATTCTAGTCCCCATTATGCTGATAACTCGGGGGACTGTGTATCAGGTTGCTTAAAGACTCGCCCGTATGGGGCCGTAAGCGCCATCAAGTCTTCCTTCACATTATGGTCCGTAGTTTATTTACCGACGGAAATTGCGGTTCCCTCTGTGGTCATAAGTAGAGGACCCCCTGTGTGTACTGGAGACACAGCAATCTTTAATGTTTGGGATTTCCACCAAGGCAACGGAGAGCATTTAGGGACAGCTTAGCTGTGTCTGGCTGAACTGGGTCACCGGAGAAGGAGGGCCCAATTCCCCAACTGCCTTCTTCCGCCTTTCGTAGATTGTGTACAGGTAGTTCTCAACTTACGACCGTTCGCTTAGTGCAGGGGTCTTCAAACACGGCCCTTTGGTGACTGGTGGACTTCAACTCCCAGAATTCCTCAGCCAATTTGATTAGTTTCCAATTCCTTGATTGGAAACTCATCAAGGAGGGAAGCAACCTGAAACCAAGGAGGAATTTCCTGACAGTGAGAACAATTAACCGGTGGAACAGCTGGCCACCAGAAGTTGTGAACGCTCCCAACACTGGAGGTTTTTAAGAAGAGACTGGACAGCCACTGGTCTGAAATGGTGTGTAGGGTCTCCTGCCTGAGCAGGGGGTTGGACTAGAAGATCTCCAAGGGCCCTTCCAACTTTGTTATTCTATTCCAGGGGGTCTTCAAAGGTGGCCCTTGTATGACTTGTGGACTTCAACTCCCAGAATTCCTCAGCCAGGCACGCGAATTCTGGGAGTTGAAGTCCACAAGTCATAAAAGAGCCACGTTTGAAGACCCCTGGCTAAGCGACTGTATCACGGCACGGAAAAAAAGTTAAGCCATGCCCCGTTTTCCACACTTAATGACCATTGCTGCATCCCACCCCCGTCGTGCGATCGAGACACAGATGCTTGGGAGGTGGACTCTGCAGGCACTCCTCGGTTTACAACAGTTCTTACAACCAGGACTTACAACCTTTTTTTCCCCACACTTACGACTGCTGCAGCGTCCCCACTTTCCTGGGATCAAAATTGGGACGCTTGGCAACAGACTCGTCTTTATGACGGTTGCAAGTGTCCCAGGCTCATGCTGTCCTCTTTAACGACCCTCTGACAAGGAAAGTCAATGGGGGGGGAGCCAGGTTCCACTTAACAACCGTTTTTACTCACTTATCAACTGCAGCGAGTCACACTAAACAACTGCCGTGGCGAGAAAGGTCGTAAAACGGGGCCCAGTCCACTTATCAAACGTTTCGCTTAGCCACAGAAATGCGGTCATTGAGGGAGGACTGCCTGTTCTTGACGACCGTTGCAGTGATTCCCCCCCCTTTTGTGACTTTCTGACGTGCAAAGTCAGTGGGGAAGCCACTTAACAAGCGCGTTTGCCAAACTTAACAACTCTCTTAACTGTGGCAAGAAAGCCGGTCAAACGGGACCAAAGCTCCTTTTAACAACCGCCTCGCTTAACGACAGAAATGTGGGATTCCATTGTGGTCGTTAAGTCGAGGACTCCGTGTATTTCTCTGGGACCTGGATTACCTGTTCAGGCGCAGCCCCCCACCCCACCCCCAAACCGAAAAACCTACCAGCTCCGGTTTGCATCTTCTGGCTGCAGTGGAGAAGCTGAAGAGGCCGGCTTTTCTGAACAGAGCAGAATAAAAGAGCTGGAAGGGACCTTGGAGGTCATCTAGTCCAACCCCCTGCTCAGGGCAGGAAGCCCCATATACCATTTCAGAAAAATCGGTTATCCAATCTCTTCTTTAAAACTTCCAGCGTTGGGAGCACTCACAACTTCTGGTGGCAAGGAGTTCCGCTGATTGATCGCTCTCGCTGTCGGGAAATTTCTCCTTAGTTCCAGGTTGCTTCTCTCCTTGATTCGTTTCCATCCGTTGCTTCTTCTCCTTTCCTCTGCTGCTTTGGGAAATAAGTTGACAACCCCCCCCCTTTTTTTTTGTGGCAGCCCCTCAAATATTGGAAGACTGCTAAGGGGTTGCATCAAATAAGGGTGGGTGGGTGGGGAACAACGAAGCACAAGAAGCAACGGATGGAAAGGGATCAAGGCGAAAAGCAACCTAGGAGAACTAAGGCAGGGGTCTTCAAACTTGGCAACTTCAAGGCTTGTGGACTTCAACTCCCAGAATTCCTCAGCCAGCCAAGGCTGGCTGAGGAATTCTGGGAGTTGAAGTCCACAAGCCTTGAAAGTTGCCAAGTTTGAAGACCTCTGAACTAAGGAGAAACTTCCCGACAGTTAGAACAATTAACCAGATGTTGTGAATGCTCCAACACTGGAAGTTTGCTGTTGTTGTTCTTGTTGTGTTAAAGAAGATTCTGGAAGGAGGAGAAGCCACCCCGGGCCAATCTCAGGAGCAGGATTGTGGGGTGTGTGTGTGTGTTTTTTTTAGTGGCCCTGCCGTCCTTCTGCAAAGCTGGAGAAAATGGAAGGGTGGAGATGGTGTGTGGGGGGGGGGGGGAAGAAACCCTTAACAATCACTCTTTGAGCTGACTCCTCCACTCTTGGCTTGCATGCCAAGGAAAAGCAGGGTGGGGAGAGGGCTCCAGTACAAATTTGCATGTTCCCCACCCTCCGTCTCTCTGTCTCTCTCTCTCTTTTTCTCTCTTGCTGAAATCCACCAAGTGGGCATTAATTAAAAAAAAATTAAATTAAAAAAAAAATAAAATTAAAAAAAATTAAAAAAAACACCTCTCCAGGGTTTAAAGGGAGGGGGAGGGAGGGGGACCCCACCCAAATCCCCTCCCTCCGAAGGGGCCCGTGAGGCAGACAAGACCAAGCAGATCAGCCGCTCACCTTGCACAAGGGGAGTCGAAAGATCCCATGATCCGAGCAACCTCGGATCCTCCCAGGCCTTTGTGCCACACCTCCGCTCTCTCTCTGGGCCTCGTCCCCCCCTTATATATATAAAGGTAAAGGTTCCCCCGCACATGCGTGCTAGTCGTTTCCGACTCTAGGGGCCGGTGCTCATCTCCGTTTCCAAGCCGAAGAGCCAGCGCTTGTCCGAGGACGTCTTCCGTGGTCACGTGGCCGGCATGACTAGACGCCAAAGGCGCACGGAACGCTGTTACCTTCCCACCGGAGTGGTCCCTATTTTTCTACTTGCGTTTTTTACGTGCTTTCGAACTGCTAGGTTGGCAGAAGCTGGGACGAGTAACAGGCGCTCACTCTGCTACGCGGCGCTCGGGATTCGACCCGCCAAACTGCCGACCTTCTGATCGACAAGCTCAGCGTCCTAACCCACTGAGCCACTGCATCAAGGACCGCATCAAGCAGTACCACTTCATCATGTCATCAAGCTCAAGAGCTCCAGAAGGTTCAAGGACCTGGATGGGTGGGTGGGTGGGTGGGTGGAAGAGGCGGCATTTCAGCCTCCAGACGGCCAGCCAAATAATCTTCTTACTCTCTTGTAAGGTCTAGCCACGGCCAAGGAGGCCGTTTCTACAGCTAGCCCAGGCAGGGCAAAAAGGTTCGCCATCGGTTGAGAGAGGATTCGTAATCCCGTTTTCCTCGTTTCGGGAAATGATCGCCCGGCCCTTCGTGAAAGCAGAAATCCTCCCTGCCCTTGGGACATCCCAGGGGACCTTTTTACCGCTGGGGGCACCCACGGGCTGTCCTCAACTTACAACTGCTCGTTTAGTGACCCTTCAGGGTCGCGACGACACTGGGGGAAAAAAGCGACACAGCCTCCATTTTTCAGACCTACGAGCGTCGTCGCAGCTTCTCTGCGGTCAAGGGATCAAAATTCAGACGCCCGGGCCACTGACTCGCATTTATGACGGTTGCAGGGTCCCCGGCGAGGGGGGGGAATCACGGGATCCCCTTTTGTGACCTTCTGAGAAGCAAAGTCAATGGGGGGGAAGCCGGATTCCCTCAGCAGCTGCGCTACTAACTGTGGCAAGACAAGTGGTAAAAATGGGGCAAAACAAATGTCTCGCTGAACAACAGAAATATTGGGCTCCGTTTGTGCACGTAGCTCGAGGACTACCTGTACTCACCCGTATTTCAAAGGGGAGAAAACCAGTATTTAACTGGAGCATAAATGTTAGTTGCCGGTTGATGCTGCAGGAATAGCTTTGAACTCACTTTCCTGAGCACTGCACAAAAATCACGTCTTGGAATGGGAAAAACTCCCCACAGAGAAATTTTGCCATGTCAAAAGACAGATGCAGGACGGTATCCGACCGCCCCCCCTAGATCTTCCCAACCCCAAGACACACACACCTCCGACTCCTGGACGAACTTTTGTAGATTGCCCATTGTTTCTTCAATTTCCCTCTCCTCCTTCTCCTGAGTGCCAGAGTCCGAGAAAGAGGGAGGGAGGGAGGGAAGGAAGGAAGGAAAGAGAGAGAGAGGAGAAAGGAAGGAAGGAAGGAAAAGAAAGAAAAGAAGGAAAGGAAAAAAGAAAAAGAAAGGAAAAAAGAACAGAAAGAGAAAGAAAGAAAGAAAGAAAGAAAGAAAGAAAGAAAGAAAGAAAGAAAGAAAGAAAGAAAAAAGAAAGAAAGAAAGAAAGGAGGGAGAGAGGGAGGGAGGGAGGGAGGGAGGGAGGGAGGGAGGGAGGGAAGGAAGGAAGGAAGGAAGGAAGGAAGGAAGGAAGGAAGGAAGGAAGAAGGGAGGGAGGGAGGGAGGGAGGGAAGAAAGAAAGGAGGGAGAGAGAGAGGGAGGGAGGGAGGGAGGAAAGAGAAAGAAAGAAAGAAAGAAAGAAAGAAAGAAAGAAAGAAAGAAAGAAAGAAAGAAAGAAAGAAAGAAAGGAAGAAAGGAGGGAGAGAGGGAGGGAAGGAAGGAAGGAAGGAAGGAAGGAAGGAAGGAAGGAAGGAAGGAAGGAAGGAAGAAGGGAGGGAGGGAGGGAAGAAAGAAAGAAAGAAAGAAAGAAAGAAAGAAGGGAGGGAGGGAGGGAGGAAAGAAAGAAAGAAAGAAAGAAAGAAAGAAAGAAAGAAAGAAAGAAAGAAAGAAAGAAAGAAAGAAAGAAAGAAAGAAAAGGAAGGGAGGAAAGAAAGAAAAGGAAAAAAGAACAGAAAGAGAAAGAAAGAAAGAAAGAAAGAAAGAAAGAAAGAAAGAAAGAAAGAAAGAAAGAAAGAAAGAAGGGAGAGAGGGAGGGAGGGAAGGAAGGAAGGAAGGAAGGAAGAAGGGAGGGAGGGAGGGAGGGAGGGAAGAAAGAAAGAAAGAAAGAAGGGAGGGAGGGAGGGAGGGAGGAAAGAAAGAAGAAAGAAAGAAAGAAAGAAAGAAAGAAAGAAAGAAAGAAAGAAAGAAAGAAAGAAAGAAAGAAAGAAAGAAAGAAAAGGAAGGGAGGAAAGAAAGAAAAGGAAAAAAGAACAGAAAGAGAAAGAAAGAAAGAAAGAAAGAAAGAAAGAAAGAAAGAAAGAAAGAAAGAAAGATCCACACTCTTGTGATCAGCCAGTTCCACATCATCCTACTCTAGCTTCAAATTCACTTTTATTTCACACTGAACTTTCTCTCTCTTGATTCTTGATTGCTTACAAGTCAGCCGGGAAAAATTCCCAGTTTCAATGAGGACCACAAAAGAATTCCAACCAGCCATTCAAGCTAAGTACGATACAGGTCGTCCTCGACTTACGACCATTCGCTTAGTGACCCTTTGAAATTACGACGGCACTGAAAAAAGTGACTTATGACCTCCTCTCACACCTACGACCGTCGCAGCATCCCCAGAATCAGGTGATTGAAATGGGGAGGCTTGGCAACTGACTCCTATTTATGACGGTCGCAGCGTCCTGGGGGGAGGGGTGTCACGGGATCCCCTTTTGCAAACCTCCGACAAGGAAAATCAACGGGGGAAGCTGGATTCACTTAACATCACTTACAGTAGGTTCGCTTCACGGGTGGCGCAAGAAAGGTCGTAAAACGGGGCAAAACTCATCTAACGGCTGTCTCGCTTAGCAATGGAAATTTTGGAGTCAATTGTGGTCAGTACGGCGAGGGCCACCTGTGCGTTCTGCCGACAGCATGGACCAATCAGAGACTGAGTCCACAGAGGGCCCCCAAACTGTAATTTAGCTTAATCGTGGCTTGCTGAATAAGCACCTAACCTAAAAACGCTGGGCTCCTTTTAACAGGCTACGTTCAAACCCAGCCAACTAATTATGGCTTATGTCAATGCATTTCAAACAGCGGGGTGTGCGTCCGGCCTGCTTTTTAGAAGGTTTACGGAGCAAAAATAGGCTTTATTGTAGGGCACGGGCTACAAACTCCGATGCACAGCAGTTCTTCCTTCAAGCAGAAAGTCCCAGATTCGATTCAGTTTTCAGGTCTCCATCTGAGTGAGGTCTGGAATTCCCCAGCCCGGAACCATCATCTCAGCCGCCTTACAGTCATTTCAAACCATTATGAGCTAAGCAAGCCCCCGTTTGGTGCATACGCCCAAGAGGCCCAGATGTTCTTCTTAACTTCTCTACAAATAGCACCGGCATCCTTGCTTTCCTGTATCCCTCTGGATCTCTCTCCAAAGCCATCGTGTCCTCTTTGGCGGTCACAAATCCTGCTCGACGATATATATTTTTTCCTCCCCTTGCGATAATCTTGGACCGGAAGCCAGCACTGTCCCAAAGAAGCTTCTTCAGGAGGCGACTTTTTGTTTTTCTTTCTTTGAAGACGTTTCACTTCTCATCCAGGAAGCTTCTTCAGCTCTTCTTCAGAAGCTTCTGAGATGAGAAGCGAAACGTCTTCTGAGATAAACAAGAAAGTCCCGTTGCCTCCTGAAAAAGCATCTTCGGCACAGCCACGACCTGGATGACTTGAGAATCTCCGTTAAGACATTAAACCAGCATTAGCAGCCTTGGATTTCATAGGTAAGGTAAAGGTTCCCCCGCACATGCGTGCTAGTCGTTTCCGACTCTAGGGGCCGGTGCTCATCTCGGTTTCAAAGTCAAAGAGCCAGCGCTTGTCCGAGGACGTCTCCGTGGTCATGTGGCCGGCATGACTAGACGCCAGAGGCGCACAGAACGCTGTTACCTTCCCACCGTAGTGGCCCCTATTTGTCTACTTGCATTTTTACGTGCTTTCGAACTGCTAGGTTGGCAGAAGCTGGGATGAGTAACAGGCGCTCACTCTGCTACGCGGCACTCGGGATTCGACCCGCCAAACTGCCGACCTTCCGATCGACAAGTTCAGCGTCCTAACCCACTGAGCCACCGCGTCCCTGGATTTCATACCTACAAACATATGCACGCAGGGAAGCTGAAGTCAACTGTCCTAAAGTCTTCCAGAAACATCACCATCACTGCACTAAACCCAGATTCTGAGACAGTTGACCTGGGCATTTTATGATCCCTGGGTCACATCCAGCCCTTTGGCTGTTCCCTATCCAGCCCGCGTGAGATCAACTGGAAATTAGAAACCAAATGTAAATATCTATACGCCACGCACCGTTTCTACATTAAAGGCAACTCTTTTATTTTTCAATTGACATACGTGCTCTTGCATGTATCTTCACAGCCTTATTGGATCAACCTTCTCCACAAGAGTGACAAGTTTCTCGTTCGGCCCCTCGGGAAAATGAATTGCCATAAAAATTCTTGAAGCTGCGTTTTCTTGCACTTTCAGCCCTCTGGGCCTTGTAAAATATAGCCCATTCCTTTCAGAAAAAGCCCAATAAAGACAATGTTATCAGGAAACGGTTGGGCCAAAACTGATTAGATTCAATGTCATTTCTGAGCCGTGGTGGCACAGTGGTTAGAAGGGCAATATAGCAGGCAGACTCTGCCCACTGCCAGCAGTTCGATCCTGACCGGATAAAGGTCGACTGAGCCCTCCATCCTTCCGAGGTCGGTAAAATGAGGACCCAGATTGTTGGGGGCAAGATGCTCTGTAAACTGCTGAGAGGGGTGTAAAGCACAGTGAAGCAGTATATAAGTCCAAGTACTATTGCCATCATCTAAGTTTGCTAAGTTTATAAGCCGCCCTGAGTCTTCGGAGAAGGGCGGGATATAAATGGAATTAAAATAAAATAAATAAAAAATCTATCTATATTATCAATCATATCTACCTGTCTGTCTGTCTGTCTCTCTCTCTCTCTCTCTCTAATGTCTATCAACAGTCTCTGTCTCTCTCGCCCGCGCAGAGTGCTTAGAATGCAGTATTGCAGCTGACTCTGCCCACTGCCAGGAGTTCGATCCTGGACCGGCTCAAGGTTGACTCAGCTTTCCATCATTCTGAGATCAATAAAATGAGGACCCAGATTGTTGGGGGCAACAGGCTGACTCTGTAAACCGCTTAGAGAGGGCTGTAATGCACAGTAAAGCGGTATATAAGTCCAAGTGCTATTGCTATTTCTCAGGGACTAAATAGGGATAAAGTTTTTGGGTTGCACAGCCTAAGTGACTTATGACTGTTTTTCACACTTAACGACCCTTGCAACGTCCCCGGGATCATGTGATCAAAATTCGGATGACTCATGGTTATGACAGTCACAATGATCCCCTCTCGCGACCTTCTGCCAAGCAACAGCAGTGGGGAAGGCAGATTCACTTAACCACCCTGTTACTAACTTAACAAAGGCGGCGATTCCACTTAACTGTGGCAAGAAAGGTCGCAAAACAGGGCAAAACTCACGTAACAACCGTCTTGCTTAGCAACGTAAATTTTGGACTCAATTGTGGTCCTACGGCAAGGACCACCTGTAGTTTTTGAACCCCACGGTGCCTGGGTTTGGTTTTTTACAACCATCATCCTCTGAGCCAAGCAGTTTTGCCACAACACCTTTTTTCACCCCTCCCTCTTTGTCTTTCACACCCCACAACAGCTCTCTGTTGTATCCTTTCTTGGCAGTATACTCTCCACATAGGCTCTAACACACCTGATAAACGTTCACAGATCATAGTCCACCCTGCCATAAATGGCTTCATCTTCAAACAACACACTTTCCTTTCCCTCCGGCAACTAATTTCCCTTTTTGCCCCTCCAAACTCTTCCCATAGCTATCACCCTTGGCTGGAAAACGACCAATGGGAGGCCAGATCCGAGGTCTGGATTCAAATCCTGAACACAGCTTCACTTTTCTACTCCCCCTTGAGCCTAAAATCTGCTACCCGGCGAGGGTCCGAGAAGAAATCGTGGGCGCTCCATCACTGGAAATTTTCAAGAAAAGACTGGACAATCACCCGTCTGAGATGGTATAGGTTCTCCTGCTTGAGCAGGGGGCTGGACTAGAAGACCTCCAAGGTCCCTTCCAGCTCTCTATTCTATTCTATTCTAAAAATAAAGTTATCCAAGGGAGGGTTTTTAAAAAGTACTTAAATTCCTTCTTAGCTCCAAAATAAACCTGTTTCTCTCGCCCCTGCATGCTGGAAAAGCCACTAAACGGTGGGAAGAACTTGGTTTTGGAACCTCGTCTGTGTCTTTGAAGGTGCCAACCAGGGAAACGCAAATAATAGTAGTCCTTGACTGACAACCATTCATTTTGGTGACCTTTCAAAGTTACAACAGCCCTGAAAAAAGGGGACTTTACGATAGCTTTTCACACTTAGGACCCTTGCACACACACACACCCGCCGCCACGGTCCCGTGTTCAAAATTCAGACGCTGAGCAACTGGCTCACATTTATGACGGTCGCAGTAGTATCCCCCCGGATGACGTGATCCCCTTTTTACGACTTCTGACAAGCCAAGTCAATTGAACAACTGAACAACCCCAGGGATCCGCACTCAACCCCCCCCCCCGTGTCAAGCAAGGTCATTAACTGGAGCAAAACTCACTTAACAAGCGCCTCGCTTAGCGATGGAAACTTTGGGCTCCACTGTGGTCGTTAAGTCGAGGACTACCCTGTACAGCCCGGTGGCTTTGCAGGGCAAAGATTTAGATTTTAGATTTTATTAGATTGATATACCGCCCTTTCCCGAAGGACTCAGGGCGGTTTACAGGACATTTTAAAATCATACTAATACAAAATTAAAAAGTTAAAAGACAAATAAAAGATTAAATTATCCCTGAAAATAAAACCCAGTTAAAATTCTCAGCCTGGGTCAGAGAGCTCAAAGAGCCAAAAAGCAGGAGGGGCCTGCCGACACAGAGCCGCCGGACTACAAAACCCCTGGTGCCAGTCCCATCAGCCGGGCTTCCTCCCACCAGGCAGGGTGGCAGCAGAGGTCTCCCTTTGGATCCGGCCCGGGCCTTCTTCCAAGGGCTGGAGGAAAGGGAGGCCCGAGGCCTGCAGGACTCCAGGCCAGGCACTTCCTGGTTGGCCACCTGGCCGCTTACCTGTCCTGCAGGTGCCTGCAACCTGCCTCACCTGAACGGGCTAAGCCTGGTCCCGCCAAGGGGGAAGAGACAGGCCACGTTTCTGGAGTTCCAAGGGGGGGTTCCCCATGGGCCTGACCAGTTTTGGACCCCCCCCGCCTTGCCACCCCTAAAAAGTTTGAACCCCAAGTTTGGGAGTCCCTGAATGACTATTATCCCCACATGGGATGCTCAGGAAAACTCTTCAGGTATTTGCCCCCGCATCCAAAAAAAAAAAACCCTCTTCCTCCCGACCCAGCCGGCTTCCCCTGAGCTTGGAGGCCCCGAAAGGCCCGTCTGGGAGTCCGCTTCCCCCTCGGCGCGGGCCTGGCGCTAGGCCTCGCATCCCCGGTCTTGCCTAGCCGGCGCGGCCGGGGACCCCCACCTCTCTCCCGGGGGAGGGGGTTGACGTGGGTCCCGCTCGAGCGCTCGGCCGCCTTCCCTTCCCCCCCCTCCCCCGCCTCCCTCCCGCTCCTCGGCCGCCATTGGCCGAAGCGGAGGCCCGAGGGGGAAAGGGGGGGGGGAAAGAAGAAAAAAAAAAAAAGGCGCAGGCGCGCTGGCCATTGGCCGCCGCCGCCGCCTGTCAACACGCCTCCCGCGGCAGGCCGGCCCGCCCGCGGGGCATCTCGGGAGACGTAGTCGCCGGCCTCCTTTGCACCTGCAGGCCGAAGCGGCCGGGAAGACTACAACTCCCAAGCAGCCGCCCCCTCCTCTCTCTCTCTCGCTCGCTCTTCTCCCTCTCTCCCCCCTCCCCGGGGCTTGCAAAGCCCCCTCCCTTAAAAAAAAAACACATATCCTGCCCCCCCCCCAGCCCGAGCAAGTACAACGTAGGCAACGCAGCGCGGAATACTTGCAAGGGGGGGTCGGGCAAGGCGAAAGCCAGGCCAGGCCAGGCGAGAGGAGGGGGCGGAAAGTTCTGCCCCGCTTCCCTTCCCTTCCCTTCCCTTCCTCGCCTGCCCGCCTCCCCCGCGCGATTGCAAAGCCCCCTCCCTCTCTCTCTCTCCCGCCCCGCGCGCTCCCTTCCCCCCGCCCCTCTTTGCAAAGGGGGCAACCCGGGACACCCGAATCCCCGTCGCCCCTTTGAAGCATCGATCACTTTCCCTTTTTTGGGGGGGGGGTCTTTTCCCCTTTTGGCTTTGCCAAGCGCCTCTTCTCTCGCTCAGGCTTCCTTCCAACTACGGGGGGGGGGCCCACACTCTCTTTCCCTGTCGCCCCCCACCCCCACCCAAGACACGCACACGCACACATGCAGACGCGCGCGCGCGCGCACACGCGTCGATCCACCCCGTGCGGGGGACACCTGGGGACTTTTCAGCCCAAGTCTCAAAAAAAAAAAAAAACCCACCCCTCCTCCTCCTCCTCCTCCTTTTCCCTCCCCCCCCACTTTGCAAACCTCCCCCCTCCCCCCCCCCTGCAAGCCTCCCCCACGCGCGCGCAGGTGATCCCGGAACGAAGGAGGAAAGTTGAGCTGGCCCGAAAGTGGCCGAAAGGACTCGGGCGCTTCCCACCCCCCCCCCTTCCAACCCCCCCCCGCCTCCAACCCCCAGCCAGCTTAGTCAGCCAGCCAAACCCCCCCCAGCCCCCGAAAAAAAAAAAGTCCCCTTCCCTCCTCCCCCCCCCCCACCCAGCTTCCCCCCCCCACCCACCCCTATGGGAATGGCAGCCAACCCGGCCAGGCCGGCTCGCTGTGTCCCCTTACCTTCTTGGTCCGGCGGGGGTCTCGGGCGGGGGTCTCGGGTGGCAGCAGCAGCAGCAGCCAGGCGCGTCCGGCCTCCCCGCTCTGGCTGGCTCGGCTCGGCTTGGCTGGGCTGGCTGTGCCGTGCTCGCCTCTCCCCCAGCCTGTAACAGTAGATGCAAAGCCCCGTATGATGCCGTGAACTCCCTTCCTGGTTGCTCTCCGGGCGAAAGAGGGGACCCTCCCTTCTCTTAAAGGTGCAGCCGCCGCGCGCTCCGCTGGGGAGGGAGGGAGGGGGGGGGTGCAGCCAAAAAAAAAGAAAGAAAGAAGAAGAAAGGAAAGAGAAAAGAAAAAGAAGCGACTTGCAAAAAAAAAAAAGAGGGGGGGGCAACCCGTCCGGGGATGATGGGCCCGGCTGGGGAGGATGGGGAGCAAGCCCGCGCAAAAGCCAGATCTAGGAGAGACGAGACCCCCCAACACACAACACACACACACACACACACACATACAAACCCGGGGAGGGGAAAAAGAAGCGACTTGCAAAAAAAGAAAAAAAGAGGGGGGGGAACCCGTCCGGGGATGATGGGCCCGGCTGGGGAGGATGGGAGCAAGCCCGCGCAAAAGCCAGATCTAGGAGAGACGAGACCCCCAACACACACACACACACACAAACCCGGGGGGGGGAGAGAGACCCCCAACACACACACAACACACACACACATACAAACCCGGGGAGGGGAAAAAGAAGCGACTTGCAAAAAAAGAAAAAAAAGGGGGGGGGCAACCCGTCCGGGGATGATGGGCCCGGCTGGGGAGGATGGGGAGCAAGCCCGCGCAAAAGCCAGATCTAGGAGAGACGAGACCCCCCAACACACACACACACAACGCACACACACACAAACCCGGGGTGGGAGAGAGACCCCCAACACACACACACAACACACACACATAAAAACCCGGGGAGGGGAAAAAGAAGCGACTTGCAAAAAAAAAAGAGGGTAGGGGAACCCGTCCGGGGATGATGGGCCCGGCTGGGGAGGATGGGGAGCAAGCCCGCGCAAAAGCCAGATCTAGGAGAGACGAGACCCCCAACACACAACACACACACACACACACACACACACACACACAAACCCGGGGGTGGGAGAGAGACCCCCAACACACACACACAACACACACACATAAAAACCCGGGGAGGGGAAAAAGAAGCGACTTGCAAAAAAAAAAGAGGGTGGGGGAACCCGTCCGGGGATGATGGGCCCGGCTGGGGAGGATGGGAGCAAGCCCGCGCAAAAGCCAGATCTAGGAGAGACGAGACCCCCAACACACACACACACACACACACACACCCAACACACACACATACAAACCCGGGGAGGGGAGAGGTCCGCAAGTTGCAAGTCACCCGCTTCTTGCCACGTCTCCGCCGCTGGCGCCCGGGCTCCCGCCGCGCTCCGTGCCAAGGGCGCACGCCTGGCCAAGGGGGGCTGCTTGGCTGCTTTTGCCCTCCCCTGCCCTGCCCCGCCTCGCCTCCCTTGCCCTCCCCTCCAGCCATCGGCAGCGGAGCCCCCCCCTCCCTCCCTCCCTCCCTCCCTCTCCCTCCCACGAGGAGGCGAGGCGGAGGGCTCGCCGGGGTTATCTCCAGCCCGACAGGCCGGGGCAGGCGGGCGGGCTGTGCCCGAGAAGAGAAAAGAAAGAGAGAGAGAGAGAGAAAAACCGGAGGAGCCCCGAGCCGCTTTCTTCCTTCCTTCCTTTTTTTTTCTTTTTGCACGCCCGTCCGCCTTTGGCTTTTGCACGCGCTTTTTCCACGCGCGTCCGCGCGCGCCTGCTGCGCTTCCGAGCGCGCGGCGGCGGCGGGAAAGGGGGGGGGATGGAGATGGGGAGCGTGAGCTTTGGGGGAGCCGGGTGGGAGAGATAGGCGCACGACACAGACACACACAGACACACACAGACACACACACGCACACACACACACCAGACACACACACACACACAGAGACAGACACACGCACACACACACCAGACACACACCAGACACACACACAGAGAGAGACACGACCCACGGACAAACGCGTCCGCGCGCACGGCGATGAACGGACCTCCACGCGTGCTTTTGCACCGTGCGCGAAGTTGGAGAACCGGGGGGCGCACCGTTTTTGGGCGGCCGCCGGTTCCGGCGGGGGGGACTACAAAGCCCGTGCGCCGCGCCCGGCGGCCCAGCCCGCCTTGTCAAGAAGGGGACGCGACGATCCGGCCGATCCCCGGGAGGAGTGGGGAAGGGAGGGAGAGAAAAGGAAGGGAAGATGGTTCGCTTGGGTAGCTGCGGATCCGCTACCGTCGGTCGGTCGGGTGGTTTCCCCTCCTTCCCCACCCCCCAAAAAAAAGTCGCGTTGTAAAGGAGAATCGGGTGGGCTGGATCGGGTCCTTTTGGCTGGCCAAGGCGCAGTTTGGCTGCTTAAGGCGCGTTCAGACGTGCAAGGCGGCGGAGCGGATCCTCGCAAAGCATGAACGCCCGGCCGGTGAAAGTGACAGCTCCGGTGGCTTGGATCTAATCAGAGGTTGGGAAAGAAACCTATTAGGGTTTTTGCTTGGAAGGATTGCACGCTGGGTCAGCCAAGAGCCCTGCAAGGTAGGCCCGTCCTATCTCCCTTCTACAGATGGGGCGGGGCTGGTTTTGGGGGGGGTGGAGCCTCTTAAAGCACTGGGGGGAGGCGGTTGGGGGGGGAGAGAAAGAGAGAGAACTTGAAGATGTCCAAATATAATAATAATAATAATAATAATAATAATAATAATAATAATAATAAAAAAATAATAATAAAATAATAATAAAATAATAATAATAATAATAATAATAATAATAATAATAATAATAATAATAATAATAATAATAATAATAATAATAATAATAATTTTATTTATATACCGCCCTTCTCCCGAAGGACTCACCCTGCTCTTTTAAGGTTAATTTCTGGAGGGGAAAAAATGGAGCAGGGGGTAGGACTAGAAGACCTCCCAAGCCCCTCCCGACTCTTGTTATTCTGACACTTTTGTTCCAGGGAGGTAGGCCACTAGAGAGGCCCAGGCTGGAGCCCAACATTTTTGTTTCCTGAGCAAGACGGGGTCATTAAGTGGCTTTTGCCCCGTTTTACGAACTTTCTTGCTACATTGGTTAAACCTTGCAGTCGTTAAGTGAGTAATGTGGTCGTTAAGTGAATCAGGCTTCCCCCCATCGACTTTGCTTGTCGGAAGGTCGCAAAAGGGGACCCCGGGACACCCACCCCCCCATGGGGACAACGCAACCATCATAAATAGGAGCCTCTGAATTTTGATCAGGTGGCCATGGGGAGGATGCTGCAGTGGTCGTTAAGTCTGGAAAAACGCTTGTTAAGTTGCTGTTTTGATTGCCGTTGTAACTTTGAACGGTCGCTAAATGAATGGTTCTACCTGCACTGCGGGCCTCCTCGGGAGGATGCCGGAAATTAAAAATAGTGGACGGAAGGAGAGAGAAATCGAGGTGGGGCTGGACTAGAAGACCTCCAAGGTCCCTTCCAGCCCCATTTTTCCCTGTTCTGTATTCTAGATTCGGCCTCCTTTGAATTCCTCAAGCAAATTGAAATAATTGTTTTGGAATTTCCTCTGGACTATTTTCCTTTCAGTCAGAAATTAATTTTAATAGGAGGAGCGTGATTTAATTGAAAGCCTGAAAGCCTTTAGTAAGCTTCAGTCGGCTAGTTCCAAGAAGTACTCGGCTTAACGACCACAACTGACCCCCCAAATTTCCGTTGGTAAGTGAGACCTTGGTTAAGTGAATTTTCCCGTTTTATGACCTTTCTTGCCACAGTTGTTAAGTGAATCACTGCAGTTTGATAAAGTTAGTTCCCCTGTTGACTTTGCTCGTCAGAAGGCCGCACGGCCCCGGAACGTTGCAAACCGTCGTAAGTGTGAGTCCTTGGCCAGGCGTCCGCATTTTGATCATGTGACCACGGGGATGCTGCAATGGTCGTAAGTGTGAGTCGGTTGTCAAGCACCCGAATGAAAATCATGTGGCCAAGGGGATGCTGCAACGGTCGTAAGTGTGAGCCGGCTGTCAAGCACCCAAAGGTAAATCACGTCGCCAAGGGGATGCTGCAACAGTCATAAGTGTGAGTCGGGCGTCAAGCACCCGAAGGTAAATCATGTGGCAAAGGGGATGCTGCACCGGTCGTAAGTGTGAGTCGGCTGTCAAACATCTAAATGTAAATCACTTAGCCAAGGGGATGGTGCACTGGTCGTAACTGTGAGTCGGTTGTCAAGCACCCGAAGGTAAATCACGTGGCCAAGGGGATGCTGCAGCGGTCATAAGTGTGAGCTACCTCCAGCGATTCACTTAACAACCGTGGGTAAGAAAGGTCATATAACAAGGCAAAACTCACTTAATTGTTCTCTTAGCAACAGAAATTTGAGGCTCAATTGCGGTCGTAAGTCGAAGAGCACCTGTGTATAATTTTATCAAAGAAATTTTAGCAAGGTAAAACCCATATGGATATTTGGAAGAAATTAAGTAATGCCTCTACCAGGGGTAGGCAAGCTTGGCTCTTTTATGACTTGTGGACTTCAACTCCCAGAATTCCTCAGCCAGGCATGCTGAGGGGAAAGGGAGAGGTTTCCAAGCTGAGCCATGCTGGCTGAGGAATTCTGGGAGTTGAAGTCCACAAATCAGAGATGCCAAGGTTGGCCTAGGGCAGGGGTAGGCCACCTTGGCTCTTTTATGACTCGTGGACTTCAACTCCCAGAATTCCTGAGCCAGCCACGCTGAGGGGAAAGGCAGAGGTTTCCAAGCTGAGCCATGCTGGCTCAGGAATTCTGGGAGTTGAAGTCCACGAGTCATAAAAGAGCCAAGGTTGCTGAGGTGATAATAACTAACTGATAAGGTGGCTTGGGATGGAGAGGAGAATAGAATAGAATAACAGAGTTGGAAGGACACAAAGCTGGCCCACAGGGGGTTGAAGAGATGATATGAAAACGAAATTACACGTAGTCCGTCTGAATGGGTTAGCGACTGTTCAAAGTTACAAAAAAAAGTGATGAAAAAAAGTGACTGAACGGCCAGTCCTCACACTTGTGACTGGTCCTCACCGTCACAGTGGCCACAGCATTCCCATGGTTACAAAATCGCAATCGGGGCGCTTGCATACATTTACAACAACTGCAGCATCCCAGGGTCACCGAACGGCCCTTTTCGACCTTGCCTGTCAATGGGGAAAAAGTTGAATTCGCTTAATGACCATGTGATTCACTTAATGACAATGGCAAAAAATGTGATAAAATCAGGCACGTTCGTGTTTATTGCTTTATCCGCCAAATTTATTGGTCGCCCATCTCACAGGGCTTTCCAACCTTTTCACCCACTGTACCACTTTTAGGATACGGCAACATCCGAGGAACACCAGTCGCCTAGCAAGGTGTCAAAAACCTGATGACCCCCCCCCCAAAAAGGGGAAAAAGTGATGAAGTACAGGTAGTCCTCGACTTACAACAGTTCGCTTAGTGACTGTTCGAAGTTACAATGGCACTCAAAAATGTGCCCCCCAAGCCACAGCCAAGCAAGACGCCCGCCTGCCCGCCCGGCGGCGCTCTTCCTCCTGTCCGAGGTTTTCATCGTTGTGAGCATTTCTGTGGAGGATTGGCAGCAGGGGTGGGGTGGGGGTGTTTGGTTTTTATTCCCCCCCCCCCCGTCTGCTGGGTGGTTGCAGCAGGTTTTGGTCACGTCACATGACCCTGGGATACTCTGACCGTCATAAATATGAATCAGTTGCCAAGCATCTGAATGTAAATCACAAGACCCTGGAGATTTATTTATTTATTTATTTATTTATTTATTTATTTATTTATTTATTTATTTATTTATTTATTTATTTATGGGACTTATATGCCGCCCTATCTCCCGAAGGACTCAGGGCGGCTAACAACAATAAAAACAACAATACAAAAGTTAAAAGAAATTAAATAAACAGCCCCAAAATAAATTAACTAAACAATTAAAAATTAAAACATTTTAAAAACCCGTCGTCAATCCAGGTCAGCCTGATGAAAAAAAATGCTGCAACATTCCAGCTGATCGGCGCTTCTTCTGGGCTCAACAGAAGCGCTGGGATCAGCGCTGAGCTCCAGCTGGAGCCTGGCGCTTCCGCTGAGCCCTGACAGCCCCAAAGAAGCGCTGATCCTGGCGCTTCCGCTGAGCCCCGACAGCCCTGCAGCTCCAGCCGTCTCTCGCTCAGGCTTGCGCGGTGCTGCCACCGGTTCAGCTCATTCCCCTCCCCCGCTACCAGTTTTCTAGGATGGTCGCATACCACCCGCCAGGTGCCGATGTACCACAGGTGGTACCCGTACCACTGGTTGAAAAGCCCTGCCATAGGGTAACGCACGGTGACTCACTTAACAACTGCCTCGTTTAGCGATGGATGTTTTGGTCCCAGGTGTGGTCCTAAACCGAGGACTACCTGTAAACCAAGTTGTAGACGAAACCAATTACAGTAGCCCATCAGCCTTGGAAAAAATACTTCATGAATCTTCCACACATTGCTATACTTAGGTTAGGTGTAGAGAGTTGATAAATAAGTAAATATTTGGACGGGAGACCACCAAGAGTTTCTGAACCAATAGATTAGATACAGAAGAGCAAGTCACTTTTTCACAACCTGCAAGAAAGTTGCAGGGTTGTTCATATACCTGGAGCCCTAGTGGACAGTCACTTCAATAGGAGCCAGCCGTGTGCTGCAGCTGCCAAAAAAGCCAACACAGTGCTAGGCTGCATTAACAGAGGGATGGAATCAAGGTCACGTGAAGTGTTAATACCACTTTACAAGGCCTTGGTAAGGCCACACTTGGAATCCGGCATCCAGTTGTGATCACCATGATGTAAAAAAGATGTGAAGACTCTGGAAAGAGTGCAGAGAAGAGCAACAAAGATAATCGGGGGGACCGGAGGCTAAAGCATAAAATACAGTTGCATTAATAGCGGGATAGAATCAAGATCACATGAAGTGTTAATACCACTTTATAACACCTTGGTAAGATCACACTTGGAATGCTGCATCCACATTTGGTTACCACATTATAAAAAAGAAGTTGAGACTCAAGGAGAGAAGCAACCTGGAATTAAGGAGAAATTTCCTAACAGTTAGAACAATTTATCAGTGGAGCAACCTGCCTCCCGAAGTTGTGAATGCTCCAACAATGGAAGTTTTAAAGAAGAGATTGGACAATCATTTCTCTGAAATGCTACAGGGTTTCCTGCCTGAGCAGGGGGTTGGACTAGATGACCTCCAAGGTCCCTTCCAACTCTTTGTTATTCTATATTTTATACTCTAGAACGAGTACAGAGAAGAACAAAAAAAAAAGACAATTAGGCTGGGACATGAGGCTAAAACATGAAGAATGCTTACAGGGATTGGTTATGTCTACTTTAATGAAAAGTAGGGGTGACAGGATCGCAGTGTTCTGGTATTTGAGGGGCTGTCGCAAAGAAGAAGCAATGGATGGAAACTAGTCAAGGAGAGAAGCAAACTGGAATTAAGGAGACACTTCCTGGCAGTGAGAACAGTTAACCAGTGGAACAGCTTGCCACCAGAAGTTGTGAATGCTCCAACACTGGAGGTTTTTAAGAAGAGACTGGACAGCCATTTGTCCTGAACACTACAGGGTCTCCTACATGAGCAGGGGGTTGGACTAGAAGACCTCTAAGGTGACTAATTAAGTTCAACAGTCACTAAACGAATAACTGTAAGTCAAGGACTACCCCTAATGCGTGCCCACTTGGGAGTTGATACTGGAAATTAAAAATGGTGGAGGGGGAGAGAGAGAAATATATTCTATTTGAGCAAGGAGTTGGACTAGAAGATCTCTAAGGTCCCTCCCAATTCTGTTATTTTTACAAGAAGTTACCTTCGCTTGTTGTTGTTAGTCGCAAAGTCGTGTCTGACCCATTGCGACCCCATGGACAATGTTCCTCCAGGCCTTCCTGTCCTCTACCATCTGCTGGAGTCCATTTAAGCTCACGCCTACTGCTTCAGTGACTCCATCCAGCCACCTCATTCTCTGTCGTCCCCTTCTTCTCTTGCCCTCCATCTTTCCCAAGATTAGGCTCTTCTCCAGTGAGTCCTTCCTTCTCATTAGGTGGCCAAAGTATTTGAGTTTTAGCTTCAGGATCTGGCCTTCTAAAGAGCAGTCAGGGTTGATCTCCTCTAGGACCGACCGGTTTGATCGCCTTGCAGTCCAAGGGACTCGCAGGAGTCTTCTCCAGCACCAGAGTTCAAAGGCCTCAATTCTTTGGCGCTCAGCCTTTCTTATGGTCCAACTTTCACTGCCATACATTGCAACTGGGAAGAGCACAGCCTTGACTATACGCACTTTTGTTGACAGGGTGACGTCTCTGCTTTTTAGTGTGCTGTCTAGATTTGCCATGGCTTTCCTCCCCAGGAGCAAGCGTCTTTTTGGCAATTTCCCAAGCGGATCCAAAGAGAAACCCCAGGCTGAATATTTTGGGCTGACCCAATACAATTTTTTTTTAACCTCTGTCCCCTTCTTGTCTGTTTGTCAGCTGTGTTGACAGTTGTCCTTTGCATCCAAAAATGGAGTTTGTGTTTGTTTTTAACGGATTTGGCGATAGAAAAAAAGCACCTTGTTCCATTTCAAGAAACCCAGGAGAAAGGTCCAAAAAAGCGGAATAACAAAATAAAACGAGTTGGGAGGGATCTTGGAGGTCATCTAGACCACGGCTTTTCAACCTTTTCACCCACTGTACCGCTTTTAGGATATGGAAACATCCAAGTACCACCAGTCGCCTAGCAAGGGGTCAAAAACTTGATGACCAAAAAAAAAAAAAAGAAAGAAAAAAAGTGAAGTACAGGTAGTCCTCGACTTACAACAGTTCGCTTAGTGACTGTTCAAAGTTACAATGGTACTGAAAAAGTGCTCCCCAAGCCACAGCCGAGCAAGACGCCTGCCTGCCCGCCCGGCGGCGCTCTTCCTCCTGTCCGAGGTTTTCATCGTTGTGAGCATTTCTGTTGAGGATTGGCAGCGGGGGTGGGGTGGGGTGGGGTGTTTGGTTTTTATTCCCCCCACCTTTGCTGGGTGGTTGCAGCAGGTTTTGGTCACTTCACATGACCCTGGGACACTGTGACCGTCATAAATATGAATCAGTTGCCAAGCGTCTGAATGTAAATCACAAGACCCTGCAGATGCTGCAACATTCCAGCTGATCGGCGCTTCCTCTGGGCTCAGCAGAAGCACCGGGATCGGCGCTGAGCTCCAGCTGGATCCTGGCGCTGATCCTGGCGCTTCCGCTGAGCCCTGACAGCCCTGCAGCTCCAGCCGTCTCTCGCTCAGGCTTGCGCGGTGCTGCCACCGGTTCAGCTCATTCCCCTCCGCCTCTGCCACTTTTCTAGGATGGTCGCGTACCACCTGCCAGGTGCCAACGTACCACAGGTGGTACCCGTACCACTGGTTGAAAAGCCCTGTTCTAGTCCAGCTTCTGCTCAAGCGGGACACCCTATACCATTTCAGATAAATGGTTGTCCAGTCTCTTCTTGAAAACCTCCAGTGATGGAGCATTCACAACTTCTGGAGGCAGGTTGTCCCACGGGTTAATTGTTCTAACTGTCAGAAATTTTCTTTTCCTTGTTGGCAGTCAGTCCCTAAACAAAGTGTTGTCTTGTGCTTGCGTTTTTCTTCCCCCCCCCCTAAATCCCAGTTGATCTAGTTTTTAGAAACACAATAAAAGAGTTGGAAGGGAACTTGGAGGTCATCTAGTCCAACCCCCTGCTCAGGGTTCTGGTGCAGATCTGGGGCTAAATCCCGTTGACTCAATGGGGCCGATTTCTCAAACAGGATAGAATAGAATAGAATTACAGAAGAGAAGAGAAGAGCTGGAAGGGAACTAGGAGGTCATCTAGTCCAACCCCCTGCTCAGGGTTTGGGGGATGATGGGCTAAATCCAGTTGACTCAATGGGGCCGATTTCTTAGCTAGGACAGAATAAAATAGAATTACAGAAGAGAAGACCTGGAAGGGAACTTGGAGGTCATCTAGTCAACCCCCTGCTCAAGCAGGAGACCCTATCCCATTCCAGACAAACAGCTGTCCAGTCTCTTCTTAAAAACCTCCACTGTTGGAGCAGCCACAATTTCTGGAGCCAAGCCGTTCCACCGATTATTTTTATTTTTATTTTTTTAATTCCCATTTATATCCCGCCCTTCTCCGAAGACTCAGGGCGGCTTACGAGCTTAGCAGTAGCCTTCATTCTATGTATATGCCTGCTTATTAGGGCTTTCACACACACCCCAAGCGGCATTATTACAAAGTCAGCTTAATTGCCCCCAACAATCTGGGTCCTCATTTTACCTACCTGGGAAGGATGGAAGGCTGAGTCAACCTTGAGCCTGGTGGGACTCGAACCTGCACTGATTGCAGGCAGCTGGTGTTACTTTAGGAGGCCTTAGCCCACTGCTCCACCAAGGCTTTCCTTTCCTTTCCTTTTCCTTTTCCTTTCCTTTCCTTCCCCATCTACTTACTTCTTTTCCTTTCCTTTCCTTCACTATCTATTTACTTCCTTTCCTTTATTTTCCTTTTCTTCCCTTCCTTTCCCTTCCCTTCCCTTCCCTTCATCTATTTACTTCTTTTCTTTTCCTTTCCTTTCCTTTCCTTTCCTTTCCTTTCCTTCCCTTTTCCTTTCCTTTCCTTCCCTTTTCCTTTTCTTTCCTTTTCCTTTCCTTCCTTTTCCTTTTCTTTCCTTTTCCTTTTCCTTTCCTTCCTTTTCCTTTCCTTTCCTTTCCTTCCCTTTTCCTTTTCTTTCCTTTTCCTTTCCTTCCTTTTCCTTTCCTTTCCTTTCCTTCCCTTTTCCTTTTCTTTCCTTTTCCTTTCCTTCCTTTTCCTTTTCCTTTTCCTTTCCTTCCTTTTCCTTTCCTTTCCTTTCCTTTTCCTTTTCCATTTCCTTTCCTTCCTTTTCCTTTTCCTTTTCTTTTCCTTTTCCTTTCCTTCCTTTTCCTTTTCCTTTTTCTTTTCCTTCCCTTTTCCTTTCCTTCCTTTTCCTTTTCCTTTTCCTTCCCTTTTCCTTTCCTTTCCTTTCCTTTCCTTTCCTTTTCCTTTTCCTTTTCTTTCCTTTTCCTTTCCTTCCTTTTCCTTTCCTTCCTTTTCCTTTTCCTTTCCTTTCCTTTCCTTTCCTTTCCTTTTCTTTCCTTTTCCTTTTCCTTTTCCTTTTCCTTTCCTTTCCTTTTCTTTCCTTTCCTTTCCTTTCCTTTCCTTTCCTTCCCTTTTCCTTTCCTTTTCTTTCCTTTTCCTTTTCCTTTCCTTCCCTTTTCCTTTTCCTTTTCCTTCCTTTTCCTTTCCTAAAATTTCCTTTTCCTTTTCCTTTTCCTTTCCTTTCCTTTTCCTTTCCTTTCCTTTTCCTTTCCTTCCTTTTCCTTTTCCTTTTCCTTTTCCTTTCCTTTTCCTTTTCCTTTCCTTTCCTTCCTTTTCCTTTTCCTTTTCCTTTTCCTTTCCTTCCTTTTCCTTTTCCTTTTCTCAAGGCTGAGTCGACCCTGAGCCTGGTGGGACTCCCATGGTTAGGAAACTTCTTACTTCCAGGCTGCTTCTAAATCCCAGTTCACCTTGGTCTGGTTTTTTTCCCCAGAAACGTGCTGGTAGGCAGATTACAGCAAGACGTGGATGAGTGAAACGTCCCTTTAGCAGCCCCACCACCACCCCCCCACACACACAGTGATCAGGGGTTTCTTGAGGACATATTTAATTTTTTTCCGCCGTCCCACCCTCCTTGCCTAGTTCAGGAAGTGGCAGATGGGAAAAGTAAGAGAGGAAGGGAGGGCAAAGCAGGACAGGCAGTTGTTGACGTTGTCGGCTGACCTTGTGCGTTCTCAAGCCAACTTTTATCGCTTCCCTTGGCTGTGAGACCCTGACAATTTTATCAGGATTTGTTAAATGTCCGCCGGCAGAACCGAAGGAAGGCTTCGGGGCTGCCTCCCACCAACCCTTTTTTTTGGGGGGGGGGAAGGGAGGCAAAACTTCAGCCGTTTGTACATCACGCGCATCCATTTTATTTTATAGTCGGGTTTTTTAATTATTTATTTTTATCTGCTGGGTTTAGGGTCACCCAGCCTGACGGGTATGAGACGGGGCAGCTCTGCAAATCAATTTAAGAAATAACTCAAATAACCCTTTATAAATGCACAGTAGCAGCCGTTCTCGACTTACGACCACGACGGAGCCCCAAATGTCGGTGGCTCAGCGAGAAATTTGTTCAGCGGGTTTTGCCCCGTTTGATGACAGACAGCAATCCAGTCTCTTCTTGAAAGCCTCCAGTGATGTAGCACCAACAAGAATTGAAGACAACTTCTGTTCCATTGGCTGATTGTTCTGTCAGCAAATTTCTCCTTATTTCCAGGTTGAATCTCTCCTTGATCAATTCCCATCCATTATTCCTTGTCTGGAGGAATGCTGTCCATAGGGTCGCGATGGGTCGGACACGATTTCCGCAGCTAACAACAACATTCCTTGTCTGGTCTTTGGAAAATAAGTTGACCCCCTCCTCTCTGGGGCAGCCCCTCCAGTATTGGAAGGCTGCTATCACGTCTCCCCCGGTCCTTCTCCTCACTAGACTAGCCGTGCCCAGTTCTTCATGTGTTTTAGCCTCCAGTCCCCTAATCATCTTTGTTGCTCTTCTGTGCACTTTTTCTAGAATCATAACATCTTTTTTATAGTGTGGGGACGAAAATTGGTTGCAGTATTCTAGGTGTGGTCTTACTAAGGCTTTATAGAGTGGTATTAAGTTCCTCACGTGATCTTGATTGAATCCCTGTTAATGAAACTTAGGATTGCATTGGCTTTTTTCGGCTGCCGCTGCACCCTGTTAGCTCCTATTTAATGGATTGTCCACTAAGATTCCAGGATCCTTCTCACAGTTGCTGCTATTAAGCCCGGTTTCACCCAATCTCTGTCTGTGTCCTGTGTCTGTTTTTTCTTGCCTAAGTGTAAGACTTTACTTTTCTCTCCTACACTGAATTTCATTTTTTTTTAAATTCCATTTATATCCCGCCCTTCTCCGAAGACTCAGGGCGGCTTACGAGCTTAGCAGTAGCCTTCATTCTATGTATATGCCTGCTTATTAGGGCTTTCACACACACCCCAAGCGGCATTATTACTGGGACCCTGAGAGATGGTTGGGCAAGGACAGGAGCCTCCACCACAAATTTAATAAGAAGCCCCTGGTGCATTTTTTATCTCGATTTTTTATGGGGTTAGGGAGAGGGGAGGGTTCTAAAAAGGTTCGGTTGGAGACTGGGGGGGTTCCACCAACCGTTTCTCAGACCAGGCCGGGGATTGCTCGCGCCGCGGTGGGGCTTGGGTTGGGGGCCTACGGGGCCCCGGAGCGGGGTGTGGGATTGCCTATTCCCACGGCGGTAGGGAATGGCCGCAGGTGTATGAACAGAGGGCCGTATCAATACCCGGGAGTGCGTCCCCGCTGTCTTCAAGCGGTGATGCGCTCCGACCCTCTGATTTCGGCTCGTGGTACCGGGAGCAAGGATGAGCAGCCACCTGAGCTCAGGCTCGTGTATTTCAATGCCAGGTCCGTAATGAATAAGGCTCCTCTCATTCAGGAGTTGATTGAGGAGGAGCATGCGGACCTGGCTTGCATTACGGAGACCTGGTTGGGCCCAGAGGGCGTGGTCCCCCTGGTTGATCTTTGCCCATCAGGCTTCCGGGTGCTGCACCAGCCTCGGGCTCAGGGTAGGGGTGGTGGAGTGGCAGTAGTTGCAAGGGAGACCTTATGTCCGCGGGAGGCCACCATGGTCCAGATAGTCGGGTGTGAGTCCCTCCTCCTGAGATGTGGTCCCAGAGCTCAGTTGGGCTTGCTGCTGGTGTATGTTTCACCTAGACACGTGGCAGCAGCCCTGCCTGAGCTTCTCGATATCCTCTCAGGGTTGGTGGTTGAGTTCCCCAAACTTATAGTTTTGGGTGACTTCAACCTACCATCCCTGGGGGGATCATCTGAGTTAGCTCGGGAGTTCATGGCTTCCATGACGGCCATGGACCTGAAGCAGGTTATTCTGGGCCCAACTCACGGGGGGGGGGGGGTGTCACACGCTCGACTTGGTTTTTCTATCCGGACGGTGGTTAGATGATCTTGGGGGGGGGTTTCTCCAATTATTTCACCCCTGTCATGGACCGATCATCATCTCCTGCGGATGGTCTTCCGTTTTGCCACTCCCTGTCGTGGGGTTGCTGAGCAAATAAGATGGTTCCGCCCTAGGCGCCTTATGGACCCTGAGCGGTTCCAAACGGCGCTTGGGCCCCCACCTGCCTCCTTTGCTCACAGCTCGGTCGATGCCCCGGTGGAAGCCTGGGAAAGGGCAGCCACGGAGGCACTCGACCAAGTTGTACCCATGCGGCCCTTGACCCGACGCAGATCTCAACGGGCCCCATGGTTCTCCATGGAGCTCCGCGAGATGAAGCGTCGGAGACGGGGCCTAGAGAGCTGTTGGCGGTCCAGCCGATCCGAATCCGACCGGTTACGACTAAGGTTGTTTACGAGAACTTATCTCGCAGTGTTGAGGGTGGCTAGGTCTAACCACTTTGCCACCCTCATCGCGTCCGCAGATAATCGCCCGGCCGCCCTGTTTAGGGTGACTCGCTCCCTTCTTAATCAGGAGGTGAGGGAGGAACCCTTGCAGGGTCGAGCCGAGGAGTTTAGTCGATTTCTGTCGGACAAAATCGCTCGGATCCGGACCGGTTTGGACTCCGACTGGGCAGAGTCTGACGAAGAGGATACGGGCGGCCTTGTCGATTTAATCTGGGAAGAGTTCGATCCTGTGACTCCTGAAGAAGTGGACAAGATCATGGGGAAGCTGAGCTACACCACGTGTTTGTTGGACCCGTGCCCCTCCTGGCTGACTTATGCAGCCCGGGATGGGACACGAGGCTGGCTCCAGGCAGTGATTACGGCCTCTCTGAGTCAGGGTAGCTTTCCCGCCGCCTTGAAGGAGGCGGTGGTGAGACCCCTCCTCAAGAAGCCTGCCTTGGACCCAGCAATTTTAAACAACTATCGTCCAGTCTCCAACCTTCGCTTTTTGGCGAAGGTTGTTGAGAGCGTGGTGGCGCAGCAGCTCCCTTTGTTCTTGGATGAAGCTGATTACCTAGACCCGTACCAATCGGGTTTCAGGCCCGGGTACAGCACGGAGACGGCATTGGTCGCGCTGGTGAATGATCTCTGGCGGGCTCGGGACAGAGGTTGTTCCTCTGTCCTAGTCCTTTTAGACCTCTCAGCGGCTTTTGATACCATCGACCATGGTATCCTGCTGCGACGTCTCAGAGGGTTAGGAGTGGGAGGCACAGTTCTCCAGTGGTTCTCCTCTTACCTCCTGGGACATTCGCAGTCGGTGTTAGCAGGGGGGCAGAGATCGACCCTGAGACCTCTCATTTGTGGAGTTCCTCAGGGATCGGTTCTCTCGCCTCTCCTGTTCAACATCTATATGAAGCCGCTGGGTGAGATCATTCGTGGTTTTGGAGTTGGGTATCACCAATATGCTGATGATACCCAACTTTTTATTTCTACCCCAAACCACCCCAGCGATGCCCTCGACGTGATGTCCCGTTGCCTGGAGGCGGTCCGGGTCTGGATGGGGAGGAACAGGCTTCGACTCAACCCTGACAAGACTGAGTGGCTGTTCGTGCCGGCATCCCGGGAAATTCCGATCATTCCATCATTGGCCATGGGGGGTGAGCTATTACCCCCCGTAGATAGGGCTCGCAACTTGGGGGTCCTTCTAGATTCACAGCTCTCTTTGGAAGAGCATATTGGAGCTGTGACTAGGGGGGCCTTTGCCCAGGTTCGCCTGGTGCGCCAGTTGCGGCCCTATCTAGACCGGGATGCCTTGCGTACAGTCACTCATGCGCTCGTGACCTCTCGTCTGGACTACTGTAATGCTCTCTACATGGGGCTGCCCTTGAGGTCCACCCGGAGACTTCAACTGGTGCAAAATGCAGCCGCGCGAGTTGTCTTGGGGGTTTCCCGATACTCCCATGTTACACCTTTGCTCCGCGAGCTGCATTGGCTACCGGTTGCTCTCCGGGTGAGGTTCAAGGTCCTAGTGATGACTTACAAAGCCCTTCATGGCATGGGTCCGGACTACCTACGGCAACACTTGCGGCCGGCGTCAACTTCCCTCCGTCCAGTGCGCTCCCACAGAGAGGGCCTCCTCAGGGTGCCGCCAATCAAAGAATGCCGATTGGTGGCCCCCAGGGGGAGAGCGTTCTCTGTGGGCGCGCCAGACCTTTGGAACCGCTTACCGGTTGATCTCCGGATGGCCCCCGACCTTCACTCCTTCCGGCGCGATCTTAAAACCTTCTTTTTCGAACAAGCTGGCCTGGTCTGATGGGATGGGGTTGGGTTTTTATAAATAGCTCTAATTTTAAGATGTATTAATTATTATGGGCATAATGGTTTAATCGCTTTTAATTTTTGTACTCGTTTTTTTGCTATGTATTGCCCTGTTCACCGCCCTGAGTCCCTCGGGAGAAGGGCGGTATACAAATTAAATTAAATTATTAAATTATTACAAAGTCAGCTTAATTGCCCCCAACAATCTGGGTCCTCATTTTACCTACCTCGGAAGGATGGAAGGCTGAGTCAACCTTGAGCCTGGTGGGATGCGAACCTGCACTAATTGCAGGCAGCTGGTGTTACTTAAGGAGGCATTAGCCCACTGCTCCACCAAGGCTCTTTTGTTGTGTTCCAAGTCTACCAAGATCCCTCTGGATCTTGCGGCCCGTCATTTAGGGTGTTGGCCATTCCTGCTAGCTTAATTTGGACTACGTAGGAGTTGTTGCTCTTTGGATTGGTGTGCAGCCTGAACTCAGTCACTCACGAGTCCTCCTAAGAGTAGGCAGCATTTGTGTCCCGGAAGACCATCGGCATTGGGAGCTACTAAGCTGGTTACCAGTTCTTGGAAGTGCTGGTTGTCCCTATTCAGTGCTTTTTTTGTAAAAGAAAAAGGTGCCGGAACTCACACGTTATACAACCCGCCTTCCCTACCCTACAAGGTTCCATCCAAAAAAGGTTCCGGAACTCCGTTCTGAGCGTTCAATGAGAAAAAAAGCCCTGTCCCTATTCCAGATACAGGACCAGCCTGTTTACCGTAGGTGAAAATGGCCGAAAGGATCATTGGCAGTTCCCTCCCTCCCATCCGGGACATAGCACAGGAGCGTTGTTTGAACACGGTCCGTATGAGTATCTGGGAAACTACACATCCTCTTCACAACCTGTTTTCCTTGTTCCCTTCTGGGAGGAGGGGGGCTTTGTGGTATCCGCAGCAGAACATCCAGATTCAGCCATAGTTTGATTCCATACAGCAATTTACCTTGTGAACTCTCAGGATTCCTCCTTCTGTTATATATTCAAGATGGACAGTGTTTAAGAGTTATTTGTTATGTATATGTAGGGGTGTGGGTCTATACATATGTTGTACGTAGTATGTTTCAGCTGTGTGTCATGTATGTTTCACTTTGAGAGCGGGCACCTAAATTTCACGTTTGATGCGAGCCGTCGCGCCCGCAGTAAAAAAAAATGACAATAAAGGTTCTTATCTACTTTCTTCCATTTTGCTTAATCAGGCAAGTATTTTGGGTCCAGTCAGAGCAGCAGGGTGGCCTAGTGGTGAAGACGCTCGCCTCCCATTCGGAAGGTTGAGAGTTCAATCCTAGGTAGCGGCAGGGCGCAGAGAGAAAATATCTGCTGTGCACCCCGCGTAGGCATCAGGAAGGGCAACTGGCCAGCAAATGCTCGGCTCCAGTCGCACTCCAAATTAAAGGATTACAGGGACCCAAATGAAACAAAAATTCTGAGTCCTGTCAATTAAAATGTCACTTGACAGGACTTACAAAGCGGGCCTCTCTGCAGGACATCATCAGAGACCCATATGAAACCAGCCTCCTCCTGAATTTTGCTTAAATGAGTTCTTAAACCTGCCTTTTTTTTCCTTCTATAGTCCTGACAGAATTGGCCTTAAAAATATTAATAACATGAAACAAAACTAAAAAAAAAATGGAGGGGTGATTGGTTTGCCATTTTCTTTCAGGATGTTTTTCTGGGTCCCTGTAACGCCTAGACTGCATTACATGGTGGTCTCCCACCCCTGCTTGGTTTTGCAGCCCAGCCTAGTCCTACCATTAAAAACCTAAAATTCATCTTCAAAGGCATCCTAATATAATGAACACACACGGGACATGCAACCTTCGTAAATATGAGTTACGTTGCCAAGTGTCTGAATTTTGATCACATGACCACGGGGATGCCGCAGCAGTCGTTAAGTGTGAGACGTGGTCACTTTTTTCCGTGTCATTTTAACTTTGGTCACTAAATCAACTGTTGTAAGTTGAGGACCACCTGCAACGATTCGTGGGAATAAACTGAGCTATTGAAACCCATAAGGGTGCCTTTGCAAAGCTTTCTTGGAAACGAGAGAGGAAATAATTCGTCCCCCACAATCACCTGGTTACACTTTAAAAAAAAAAAAAGAAGGAAGCACAATGCTGTAATGTAAAGTGCCATTTATTTTATCTCCCCATGATGAAAATATTTCCTTAAAAAAAATTGCACCATCATAATGCTGAACACATTCTCCTCAAAACACCCCTAAACAACTAAAGCCAAAAAAACAAAATACCCCCAAATTTTAAAAAAACAAAACTAGAGCAAAAACATACTGAACTGTCAAACATTTCACTAAGTTAAATTTTTTTTCTTGTTTAAAAATTGTTTAAATAGAGGCAGAGAAACAAAGAAGAAAGACATCCTTGGGTGCACGAAACCCCGTTTCCCTCCCGTCCCAGCTAAAAGCTTCACTGTTTCAAATATGGGTTCTGTCGAAAATAATAATTAAAAAAAAAAAAAGAAAGCAGTGCCATTTTGGACCGAGTGATCCCGGGACCGCTTCGCAACTCAAAACGCCGAATAGGGTACATTCAAATCTGCAGGAGTTCCCTCCCCCCAAATCGGAGCAAAGTGCGTTTGCACAGGGGAGCCAGAGAGAATTACAGTAGCAGCTGGGGGGGGGGAGGGGGGGAGAAAAGGGGGAGAACCAGACAAGAGAGCCATGCGCCACAGAGCCTCCTGCCGTCACGCTGCGACTTCTTACGGGCCACCTCGCAGGGGTGTAGGGTCCAAAATGTCAAGCTGTTATGTCGCAATAGGAGAATTGACGCTCTGGGGGGGTTGATTTGCAGAGAGACCCGCATAAAAATGGACAGAGCTGGTAATTCACCACCTCAAACTGTTGGGAGAGCCCAACCCGGCCTGCCAGGATTACCTAAAAAGATTTTAAAGTTTTCTTTGCAATTTTTTTTTTACTGTTCCTGGGGAGAATCCACCTGCTCTCTCTCATCGCTCTCCAGCAGGGTAAGGAAAAAAAGAGGAATGAAAACGCCCTCAACGATGCACATACGCACACACACACACACGTGCCATGCTCCATATTCCAGGCGCTCTTAGCTGCAACAGAGGAGGACAGCAGCCATGGGCCTGGATGCCTTTGAAGCATTGAAATGCAGCTAGGGCCTCCAAACCTGGGCCGGTTATAAAGACTTGTGGACTTCCGATTCCCAGAATTCTCCAGCCGGATATTCTGGGAGTTGAAGTCCACAAGTCTTAAAAGAGTGACCAAGTTTGGAGACCCCTGCAATAAGCTTTAAAAGGGAGACCTTTACTTTGATTGACTTTGATATAGCTGAAACACCCCCTCCCTTTTTTTAACAATAAAATCATTTATTTTATTTTTTACTTGGGACACCCAGCACATCCGAAACTCAACCAGCAGCGCAAGAGAGAAATGTGAATTTCCCGCCAGGCCCTGAATCGTTCCTCCCGACTTCCTTCTCCGAGTTGGCTGCTAGCCGCTGTTGCATCCTTTTTTCCTCCAAATTCAGCTAGCCAGGCCACCACCCCCCTGCTCTCTTTCCTTCCTCAAAATGAAATGTTGAAAGGGGAGGGTGGGGTGGGCTGCAGGTTCCACCAGAAAGAGCTTCAACCTGAGCGACAAGAAACGAAACCCTTTTCCCGCCTTGGATTTCCTGGGAGCGGGACGTATAGCAGCTTAAGCAGGAGGCAGCTCCTGCAAATTTGACCTCTTGGGGCTTGTGGGTAGCTCCATAATAATAGAATTGGAAGGGATCTTAGAGGTCTTCTAGTCCAACCCTCTGCTCAGGCAGGAAACTTCAGACAAATGAAGTTGTCCAATCGCTTCTTAAAAACTTCCAGCGTCGGAGCACCCACAACGTCTGGAGGCAGGTAGTTCCACTGGTTAATTGTTCCCACTGTCAGGAAATTTCTCCTTAGTTCCAGGCTGCTTCTCTCCTTGACTAGTTTCCCTCCGTTGCTTCTTGTCCTGCTTTCAGGCGCTTTGGAGAATAGCTTGACTCCCTCTTCTTTGGGGCAGCCCGAGAGGTTTAAAAAAAAAAACCCAGACCGGACAATAATTTTACCTGGATGGTTACAAGATCTCCTGCCTTGAGCAGCTAGAAGACCAACCGAGGTCCCTTCCAATCCTATTACTCTCTGCTCTATCCAACTTCAGCTGCGGTTGTGGGACCCGGCCTCCTTTTCCGCAGATACGAGCCACGTTCAACGGGGACCGATACGGAACTCGTAGGGAAAGGAAAGCCTTCCGTTTGGCTATGAATTTAGGGGGGTGGGGGAAGAGCGAGCTGGGAGATTGAGGTGGTCTTCTGTACGACCCCGCTGGAACTGTACCGACGGCTGGACAAAACCGCCGGTTAGACAGCTTTTTTTTTTTTTAAAGTGTGTGTCTTGCTCCAGAAGACTGGGTAGGATTCAGCCCGGCACCTCTGGGTGGTGGTGGCTGCTGCTGCCGCCGCCATTTTAGAGCAGTGGCCAATGAGGTCAGGCGAGGTCGCTCCACGTTCAACGGAGATCAGGTGGCTTCCAGCAAGCCGTGGGCTTGAATTTCTGAGGTGGGAACCCGCTGCAAGGCCCAGGGCTCCTGGTCTGCCAGCCTCGATGGGCCTTGGCTTTGTGGACACCAGGACGGCTCTGCCTGGCTCGGACGCTCGCTGGGATCTCCTCCCGACCGGAGGACAAAGGGACGGATGGACCAAGGAGAGGAGCGTCATCTCCAAGGGGCCACGGAGGGAGGGGGGAAGGGGCGGGGGGCAACCGCTGAGCGGGGCGTCTTATTTAAAGTCATCCCCCCCCCTCTTGGTCCTGCAGGACTCTTAACTGTTTTTTTTTTGGGGTGGGGTGGGTGGGAAACTAACGTGTCTACGCTGGCAATTCAAAGTATGCCTTCGGCCCACATGGGAATTTTAAAGATAGGGAAATGGAAGTAAGACGACAGAGAGAAAGTTAAGCAGATGAAAAGGGAAGGAGAGAGAAAGGAAAGAGAAAGAGGAGGGGGAAGGGAGGCAGGAATAGAATGGGAAGAAGGAAGGTAGGAAGAAAGAAAGGGAGGGAGGGAAGAAGGAAGGAAGGAAAGAGAAAGATGGAAAGACAGGAAGGAACGATGGATAAGATGGACAAAAGGTGAGAGGGAGGGAGGAAAGAAATGGAAGGAGAGAAAGAAACAGAAAGATGGATGGATGGATGGATGGATGGAAGGAAGGAGAGGACTGAGGCAAGGGGGCTGAAGACAGAGCCCCCCCCATCAATCATGGCCCAGCCAAGGAAACTTTGAGCAACTCCTCCTCCTCCTCCTCCGCTGCAGTGGCTGCCTCTCCTCTGAGCCAGGGAGGCCAGAAGAGCCGCAGGTGTGCAGCCCTGCTGCCAGGATGGCACTGCGGCCTCCTGGGACACCGGTGCAGAGGCGGCAGAGCCCAAAGCAAAGGAAAACAGCAGCCGGGCGAGCGATGCCAGCCTCGGGCAGCCCGGCTGTATCCAAGCAGCAGCACGAGATAACAAAACACCAGGGAGAGAGAGAGAGAGGGAGGGAGGGGGAGAGAGAGAGGGAGGGAGGGAGAGAGAGGGAGAGAGAGAGAGGGACGGAGGGGGAGAGAGAGAGAGAGAGAGAGAGAGGGACAGAGGGGGAGAGAGAGGGAGGGGGAGAGGGGGAGAGAGAGAGGGAGGGAGGGAGGGGGAGAGAGAGAGAGGGAGGGACGGAGGGGGAGAGAGAGGGAGGGGGAGAGAGAGAGGGAGGGAGGGAGAGGGAGGGAGGGGGAGAGAGAGAGAGGGAGGGACGGAGGGGGAGAGGGGGAGGGAGGGAGAGAGAGGGAGGGAGGGGGAGAGAGAGGGAGGGTGGGAGAGAGGGAGGGAGGGAGAGAGGGAGGGGGAGAGGGAGGGAGAGAGAGAGGGAGGGGGAGAGGGGGAGAGAGAGAGGGAGGGAGGGAGGGGGAGAGAGAGAGAGGGAGGGACGGAGGGGGAGAGAGAGGGAGGGGGAGAGAGAGAGGGAGGGAGGGAGAGGGAGGGAGGGGGAGAGAGAGAGAGGGAGGGACGGAGGGGGAGAGGGGGAGGGAGGGAGAGAGAGGGAGGGAGGGGGAGAGAGAGGGAGGGTGGGAGAGAGGGAGGGAGGGAGAGAGGGAGGGGGAGAGGGAGGGAGAGAGAGAGGGAGGGAGAGAGGGAGGGAGGGAGAGAGAGGGAGGGAAGGAGAGAGAGGGAGGGAGGGAGGGAGGGAGAGCAGCGTTTGCTGGCATCACACGGCCCTGAAAACAGGGACGTACACCCGGTCCTCACACTTACAACCGTCGCGGGGGCGCCTGGACGGGGGAGGTCCTTCAAGGGCAGGAGACGCCCTGCCTG